>NC_134768.1:6788906-7097265 GCF_050436995.1 Anticarsia gemmatalis | reverse complement strand
TAAACGGAACACGATTATTGTAGTTTTCCGCCTTTTTAGTCGAAGTAACAATCAGCATGTATCAATGGACTTCGAAGTATCGAATTCAGAGCATGTATCAATGGATTATGAATCAATCAAATTTAGTGCCAGGTTAAAATCTCTGGAAACGACAAGTTCCAAAGTGTTGTTGAGTGTTATTGATCTTCTTCTTCTTGTCGTATGGTTAGTGGTCAACCTAGAGTCAAAGACATTCAAGCCACCCGAAGGCCTTTGACGTGGCTTAATGACTGTTAACTTAATTGACAACGAAGCACGGAAACGCCGAGTTCAAATACCACTTTACGGTCACCCATCTATAGAAAGATCGCGCCTATGTTTGCTTAACCCACAGATGGTTTACCGACCAGTGAGCGCAACTGGCTGTGGGCAACTCAAAGTGTAATTGATTTTTTAAGGTTAATCTGCTACAGATGTCTATAGCGCAACGATTAAGCTAACTTCATATTATTATGTGGTCTGAGATCGATTTCTTCTCTATAATAATATAAGTGTGTTGTTCTTTTAATTTCCAGGTAAAGTTTGATAAAAAGTAAAACTTGAATGTAACTAAAATATAATATTTGTTATGTAAACGTTTGTAGAATACACACTAACTAGTAGGTTAGTAGAAGCCTACCCTTTTGGAGAAAATTGTATGAAGTAACAAAGAGAAATCAGTAAGGATGTCCGGAATGATATTATTGCACAATATGAGTCACAATATCAGTCACTGTTAGATTCCATGACACAAATCCTGCTAGAAATGAAATAGCAACATTCTTAATTAAGTTAAAGACGCTTAGGCTGTTTTGGAAATAAAGTGAATGTGGAATGTTATAATAACTTATTTAGTATGATTAAGACATATCTGCTGGTTGAGTAAGGTAACATTAAAATATTAATATGCTTTTGTTGTCAGATTTATGTACAAGAAAGTATAATCTCTAAATAATGAGATTAAGCTGTATTGCTTACATCTGTCTCATTTTTTTTCTTTTTAAAAGGCGACTCCTGCACTAAGAATTGCTCTTGTGTCGCGG
Organism: Anticarsia gemmatalis; assembly: GCF_050436995.1. Lineage (NCBI taxonomy): Eukaryota > Metazoa > Arthropoda > Insecta > Lepidoptera > Erebidae > Anticarsia > Anticarsia gemmatalis. The sequence continues at coordinate 7,096,204 of NC_134768.1, read as the reverse complement.
GGCTTTTGCAAACATACAATCAACAGACACAAAATACAAACAGACCCGAAATAATTATTTGTTGATCGCACAAATGTTTGTTCCGTGTGGTATTCAAACCCACGACCTCTCGGCGCACCGGTGGCCACCTCAACCACTGGGCTTCGGAGGCCGTCAAACTTATAATCCTCTTTGTTCAGAAGCCGTGTAAAGTAGCCCATATTTAGTAGCGTTAAACCAGCCATATTCATCAACAAACAAACCTAATTAGCAGCAAAGCTTTTCCAAAAGTGAAAGGATTTCCCAAATCGGTCGCACAGTTCCCGAGAATGCGATGTCAAAAACACGCCTACATCGCAACCGGTCAGTCTTCGCTTTCTTTTCCTTCCAAAAGAAAGAAAAAAATACCGAATTACTTTCGTGATGTAACCCGGTTCTTTCTTTCTAGTTTTCATTTTAGTATTGTGTAATGTTTAGTAGGTCAATAGCAGCTTAGTCGACTATTTGTGTAGAAGTCTTTTTTCTTTGTATACTTACGTAAGGCTGTAAAGGCTTTGTGCTGATATTACGGATGTTTGAGTGTTACGCGCGGTTCGCGTTTGTTTTGTAACGTGTGTAGTTGTTTGTTCCTTCCTGTGCTAGATTTTCAGCGTAAAAATTGAAGGTCAGGTGAAATAGAAGTAGTCTAGCTTTACGTACTAGTGAAACACATTTCTTTTAAATTATACTGAAGCAATTAGGTAGCTACTTTATTTATTAGTCACAAGATGCGGCTCTCCAGAAGATAGTATAATTCTATGATCAACGTATGTTTTTTTTGTGCGTTAACTACGCTCAAACAAGCAGCACAAATAATGAATTAACAAAATCTCACCATACCCGTTTAAGCCTTACATTAGTGTAGAGCAACCGATCGTCTTGCAGCAATTATTGTATAGCAATACGAACGTATTTATCTTTCCATATCAAGCATTTTTTAGACTCGTATTGTTCTTTTCCTGTGTTTATCAGTGTCCTAGTTAGTTAATGATATTTTACACAAGTAGTTTTTGAGCACTTAAAGTTGAGTGGTATAAGTTGGTACGTTCCACGCAAGTGGTTTTAGTTGGTGGGTCGTTGTTTCAACGGCGACGGAAAACATCGTGAACCTGTCAGGTCTGAGAGTTCCCTAAAAAAAAACTGTTTTTCAAGGTATGGAAAGTCCCCAACCCGCAGTTGGCCTGCGTGGTGAACTCAAGGCCTAACCTCTCCCCTATAACGGGAAGAGACCCTAACCAAACAGTGGGACATGAATGCGTTTCTATCTATATGCTTCGAGTTATAATCATCACTTTCTCCAACATATTTAAAGATTGATATCATGCTATTAAAAACTCATGTAACATCAAGTTCAAAGTCGAAGTTCAGACAAAAAACAAATCGTTTTAAACAACGTAATGGTCGCGGTCAATGGCGTAATATTTTGATTTTATGCTCAACCGCCGAAGATAAACAACTATGGGTGGCACTAGATCTGTGCTATCGAAAGTTGAAGGAAAGTTTTGCATTAAATCGATTTCTAGATATTTTTGTTTATGAATGTAGATTATGCAAAGATGGAAAGAGTGATAAAAATATTATTAGCGAAAAGAAAGTCAGGAATGTTGTATTGTCATAAAATAGATAATATAATTCATTACTTGAATGAAAAAAAGGAGAATCACTTTATAATAAAAAAATCTCCCGAATAAGGTCGATCATAAAGGCCTTACACTAAATATGAACACAATTTGTACAGTTAACCAATACTCTGTGTATCACGTCACAGCAGGAGGAGAGCTTAGCAAAAGATTTTTTTTAAATCTAGATATAGTAATTAAGAACTAAGTGTTAATGCTATCTCAAGGCGATTATTAAAATAGAAAATAGTATGAGAAAAAACATTACACTTCTATAACTTTTACAATCTGTAATAGAATACAATGTAAGTTTATATATTTGTTAATATCTTCATACGTTTGCCTTTCAATACAATTACTTGCAAGAAAATCTCCAGCACTTATTCCAACTAATTTACTTAACACTTAACTGTACATAATATATAGCACTTTCCCTACTTCAGCGTGTGACAAGGAATAACTCTTGTTTTCTCTTTCGTTCATTATTTTATTTTATTGATCATTTAGAAAGGTCGGTTCTTTGAACTTATTTTCTTCTTATATTTACGCTCAAATTCAAATAATTATTTTCTCAATAGTTATCAAAAGTTATAATTTGATTATAATAAAAAAATGCTATTCAACATTGAACCACTGGGCACCACCACCAATTTTTGATTGTTAAAATTTATTCATCTTTATCCGTCTTTAAGACATCATTAATATTATCATCATCCTTCCAATTTTCAATTAGCTATCTTACTATTCAGCTATAATTTTAGTATGCTCTTTTCAAGTGAACAAAGAATAGACAAACACACACTTATACTATTTTGTATGGATTATTTGAATTGAATTGTACAGTTCTTAAAGATTTAAAAACGGTTAATGTTATTATAACCATGACACTGATTCATCTGTCTATCTTAGATCTCAAAAAAAAAAAAAAAATTGTACACATTACCTTACATCTACATACTAAGAATATACCCAAGACAATAAACCGTAGCCTTGAAGGGCATTCACCTCTAGAGAAAGTTGCCCAGCATCCATCATCGTAAGTAATTATGTCCACGATTCAATTGGAATAGGACTGGAATTCCAATTAAGTGATCAGGCACTTTTATTCCAGTTTGGAGTCTGGAGAAATCTTTAATTACGTAACGTGTTACTGGTCCTTATTTCATCATAGTACGGATGGGGCGTGTGAATAATTTGTATGGCTGGAAGCGATGCTTTGTATGAGAAATGACACAAATAACTACGAAGATAATGATTATGGGTGCTATTCTTAGCTATGTCTGAAGTACCTATGAAAATAGATCGTAGCATTGCTAAAAGTTTAAATTGAAGCTATGCATTGTATTATTAACTATGACTTACTTTATATAAGTGCAACTCTACTCTTTTTTGTATTAATTTGATAGTTTTACATACTCAAGTGCATATATTTTTAGTAAACCATTACAATAACGGTTATATTTACTTGTATTTTAAAATATAAATAACTTAACCCATACACTTTCAACTAAAAGGCTACCCATCTAGGTGTATAACTCAGCCATGAAATTTTCAAGACCCTGCAAAAAATTACCCACCCGTAAATAAAATCAATTGGCAATGGGCATGCAGCATGAAAATTCACCTTTATTACCAAGTAGCCAAACAAACCAAATTATACAATATCCAAATAAACGGCGACGAGCTCCTGTAGCGAAAAATAAAATCGCCTTTAGTACTAAGTAGCCATACAATACCTTACAACTCGAACTCTGAACTCATGTTCACTTTCGCCTCCATGCAAATACAGTTACTCAATGCAGTTCCGCGACTAAGGGCGCGTTCCCACTATGTCGTGACGACAGAAAATCGTGTAGTTTTAAGTGTCGTGGCTTGTATATTTAAGTGGAGATGTTCACATATAGAACGACACGACTTACTGTCGTCTACGACATGTTTTCCAATGACAACAGATTATCGTGACAGTGGGGATGGCTAGATACGACAGTCACTAAACAATAAAAAAATTTGACGACAAACAATTGTTATAATGGGAACAGCTAGAGACGACGGTCGTCCAACGATAAATTAAACGTTACAATATAGTGAGAACGCGTCCTTACTGCGTACAGAACAATAGCCTTCATACATAATGCAGAAAGGCGCGGTCGCCAAATTTTATAAATGGTCAAAGGAATTGTGCCAATACGTGAGAATGATGCTTGTTTGTTTTTGCGAAACAAAAGCTTTGTCATTTTTTTTTACTTTTGGCCGAGTTTGTTTAATTTGGAGAAAAATGAGAAATGATTTGTAATTAAGATTAATTAAATAAGGTAGTAGTAATGGTAGGTACTATTGGTATGTATTCGGACAAAATCATAATTATATAAACCCATCGAAAAGAAAAACTTCATATATTTTTTTATGGTAACAATGTATTGTTTTAACTTAAATGCAGCAGCTTAAGTTCTAACTTAACTCGGTACGCGTCTTAATATTTTACCAGATACTTAAGAAACTTATGGATAAATACGTACTTAATATTCTTTTTGTAAATACAAAAATATTTACTTTGACCCAGAATTTATAGGCATTTTCACTTTGACCACATAGGCCATTTTGTCATTACGATAATGATTAATTCCTTATAAAGTAGAGAAAACTATGATGAATCATAATTACTCTTTCCGTTTGAAAGAAATGGGGACGTACTTAAAAGGTTTGATTAAGAGACAATTCTATTCATACTTACGTCTTTTTACTCCTAAGAATGTAATTTGCGTAGTTCAGGTATGTGAATCTTCATTTCCTATTTGATTTTTTATTTAGCTTAATACTCAGCGTATAAAACAACGTCAATTTCCAATATCTCGCCCTTATGTCCGCTTTTTTAATAAATATAATAACTCGAGTGGAAAGTTAATGTGTAAAAATGTAAGGGATTTTTGTAAAAAAACATTTTAAACTGTGCAAAGCCGGGATAAGCTGCTAGTATTTTTATAAGACAGTATACTTAACTAAATACCAATGGTTACGCATCAGAGAATAATTTCCGTTACACACAGGTCTCAAACCTAACTTGTTGATTTGTTAAATAAATATACAAAAATTAAAATAAAACTTCATACTTGAGTACTAACAGTTTTATTAAAAAACATTTGATGATAATAAATCTTTAGATTAATTCAATAAATAATAAACTCACTGGAACGTTAAATTAATAAATGAAAATAAATATAATCATAACATTTTGATATTTACAATGCATTTTAAATAAATGAGCACCATTTTATAGAAAATAAATATTGAGATCTGTAACCTAAGTATAAATAAATAACATTTGTATAAAATATAACATTTGGCAATCAATAATACTTTAATTTATATAAATATATAAAATATTAAATAAATGCAATATTTATTTACATATGTACATGTGGATATTATATATTTATAATTATATACATATTATTTTCAGTCTTCATATCAAATGTGATATTATATTTTATATTTGAATATATACGTACAAAGTTTATGCTCATTAAATACACATAATACATATATACGTAAAAAATATAAGAAAAGTTATATAACGGCGCTGTGCTTATATAATTATTAATTAAAGCAAACCCCAAAGTCTTGTATATAAATAATGTATGCATATAATTTATATACAAAAATAAATATAAATATACTAAACATATTTCTGGTTATTACCTATGTTTATATTGTAGGACTACACGTAATATTTAGTCTTTTAGAGTATTCGAGGTACTTTTACAAACATTAAATGCTAAGAGAATTTTCCCTTACTCATTTTTTCAATAATAATATTATTATATATTACCAAATTATTTTTATATTTTCCATTAGAAACGGTTATTATTTATACTGACCCTTAAAGTTAGTGAAATCATTTTTCATTCATAATTTATATGGTGTGTTATTTTATAAAAATAATAATGTTTTATCGAATACAATAAATAAATAAATAATAATATGACACATATAAATGGATAGGAATATAATTTTGGAACTTGTTATTACGGAACAATATTTATTTATGTGATTCAATAATATATTTATCTAGTCGGAATGAAAAATGATTTTTTATAAATAAAAAAATAATAATAACAAATTAAAGTATTGGTTAGAAAAATAATAATTAAACGAGAGACTCCCTTCAAATGTTAAATAATTATGTACTCCATAACTTGTAATAAATTAAATTATATGTTTTCTATTTTATATATTCATCTGAAACCGATTGTTCCATTGATTCGCGTAAAATTAACGTTAAGTGGTGGGTTCCGTGGCTATTGGGTGTAGGCATTGTACGCTAAATCGTGCGACTTCTCGAGCGACCTGAAATAAACGCACGAAATAATAATAAATTATTATTATAGAAATTATAATTTACGAAAAATAGTAAATGCATAATGAAAAGGAATAAATAAATCACATGCCGTTCTAGATAAAAATATAATAAATAAATATCATAAGAGTCAAATAATAAATAAAAAGTATTACTGTTCTATGCAATAGGCCACCTCGCAAAACGAGAGGGGTTTTAGCTTCTATAAGATTCGTCTTTAAGAACATTTGTGAAAATCAGGCATGCAAGCGTTACCATGTTTCACGTTGATACCTTAAAGCGAGTAGCAATTAATTCTAATACGCACATGATTTCGAAAAGTTGTGCCTTGCATGAACTCGGGACCTCGGATTTGGCAGTCCAACGGTCTAATCACTGCTCGCTTTAAAAAAAGTTGTTTTAAATGAATATTTTTAACAAAACATAAATATTTCTTCGCTAAATATAATACCTAAAGCAGAAATTCCTAATCTGTAGTATAAACAAGAATTACATGATAAATGTTTAATTAAATGTTTGCTTGAGTGGGTATTATCCCAATCACTCAGAATATTTCCCGAACATTAAAATTGAAACCGTGAAATGGTTTCTCACTCAATTTGAAATCAGCTACTTTTTATAAAAACAAAAACACAGTTTAGTAAAGAAATTCGGTGTAGTGACGTCATAGTTGCATATTTTCATGGGTGTCTAATAATATGTTTCAGTCTGTAATAATTACAATTTTAACATTATTTATGAAAAACGTTACATAGTCTGAGCATTTTAGATGAACCCCATACGAGTACAAATTTAATAATTTTGGGTACGCAAGTTAACTACCCAAATGGCCAATTCTCATCAAATCTTGGTCTAAATACTTCGTCTTAAAGGATCAAAAACTACGTTTTACTGTTATGAAGCAAAGTTCATCGTAAGTCTGACATGTCTGCGAACTATAATAAACTCTACATAACAACGTTTTCACTGTTATTGTTATCGAAACGAGATCGAAAGTGTATTGAACCATTATATCGTATACCATAGCTCACTTTATCAAGATAACGTGATGTGGAACTTGTTAAAACGTTAGACACGGTTGTCAAATGATGACCAATGGCTTGACAATGAAATTGCTACGGGTAATCAGTAGTCGGGGAAATTCTAAGAAAACGATCAAGTGACATTGGTTGAAGTATACTAATATTCGTATGAATAACTTGGTTACTTGATTGATGCATACAAAACTAAATCATGATTATGTTTTACTTCCAGAATATGAATACCTGTAAATGATTTCTCATAAACAAGTGCAAGACTATCTGCTTATCAGGTTGCCTTATCTACTAAGTATTTATGAGGAACTCCATATCGTGGGACTCATTTGTTGTTAAAGAAACTTTATTTTTTTCATGGATTTACAAGACCATGTGCAAAACAAAAGAACTATATTGCAGTTAGATGAAGAACATCAATAAAGAAAAAACTATACTAAGCGGGTTTCGAACCCCTATTTCATTTCATCTTCAGGTCCATCTAGCCAGTAATATTGACAACAGACTGCAAAGCATTAAATTCATTAAAAACTAAAATCCATGATCTCACCTGCTCCACCCAGGGCCACCATGTCCAGCAGACACAACAACCTCATGGGCTTCACCACCTCCACTTGGCGACAACAGTTTCTTCAGCCCAATAATACCAGCCAGGACCAACGCTAGCTTGGACACGATGAGTGCTTTACCAGCCAGCAGTGCGAGCGCTCCGAAGGCAAGTGGTACCATCATACCACCGATAAGGAGAGGAATGGCTAAGAGGGGAGCTAGCTTCTTCCTCCTGCTGCGACCTTCTTCTTCTTGGATCTCGTTGACATCTTCAGCTGGGAATTTGATCTGGAATTTGAGAAGGGAAGGTTTGAGTTACTTAATTAAATTTTAGTCATAATCCAAGTATTATTGAAGACCCCTTCCCGACCTAAATGCGAATTAGAGGCTCATTTTTATTACATTAACATTTTATTATAGCCGACAGTGATATAATATAATCATAGTCTGTACAGAAACAACCACCCAAACCTTTAAATGTTACCAAAGTACTATTCTAATACCAACCTATGAACCACTTACACAAATCCATCTTACTCCAGAAAATCCAATAATCAGATTAGTAAGTTCATCAATCATAATTGAAATCAGAATTGTAAAGTTTGTTATTTTTGGAACAATGTTGCAAACCAAGAAATGATCAAAGTACCAAAAAAACCCATCTCTAATGTGTAAGTATATAATTATTCATTTATTAACACGCTGTATTACTATAATTCCTGCTAATATCTTTATTTATAACCGCCGAATAAGGCATTACGTGTAGCTAAAATAATTTACGGTAGCAAAAAACTTGTATTATTCCATGTAAGAACGCGTGATTACAAAGTAACGGTTTAAATGCATAATTAAATGCAGCGCACTATTGCTTCCCTAAATACAAGAGAAAGTGCGGAAGATGGTCAAATAGCAACACGGATGATGAAACATTGACAGGAAAATGTTTTATGTAATTTTATCGATGTTGGAATTTGAAGTAAAATTATTGATCAATTTTTTTTTTCAATCAAATCTTTTTGTTATGTCGCTTTACGGATGGACAGTAATAGTCAGATCAGTTCTCGATGGATCCTCAGTCATTGTCTCGTTTAAATTTATTTTCGCGTTATGGATACGTTTATTATTTTGGGTTAGAAACCTAATAAATTATTATTTATTTATCGACTAAATACATACATCCATTCGAATCAGTTATATTATAATTAATTTTCTTTATAAGCATACAATTAAAAAAAAGCCAATACTTTTCTTATTGATATGAATCATTCGTCTGCTTTTAAGTGACTTAACGCCAGGTATCTCGACGATCTAGCAACCGTATATAAGTTTATTTGATTTAAGAAGTGCTCTAAAGTAAAGCATAAAACTTAAACTAAAGTTAAAAAGCTGTAAAACGATCGCTAACCAAAGAAAAAAAAAACATGCAACAGCATACAATAGAAACCACAATTTCTACCAGAAACATAATTACAAATGCAATTGAAATCATAAATATGGTAAAGTGTAACGTACGATTTTCACCTACGCATCTCAATTATCACGCACACACCAATTAAAAGAAAACAAAGCTTAATAGAGCATATCGCGCAAAAAGTGAAGATGTTAATTGAATGCAATTATAAGATGCACGCGGGAAAGCTGACACGGTGCGTTGTTTGGTGGTATGTGGTTGGCTGTTTTTACGGACGCAATTCGCGTCACGCTTTACGGGATATAGATATGGATTGGAGATGTACTGAATTGCTCTTTTATATCCAGTTTGTGACAATTTTGTAAATAATAGTTTTTAAAAAGAAACTGTTGAGTATAGGCCTCCCGCTTAGTGTGTTTCTTATAGGATTAACGCTTGTGTCATCCATTGCAGCTCTACACATTTAACGATGACGTGCGATCATATAGTTGGGGGCCTTCCTTGTAACCTTTACCCAACAAAAGTGAGTAGAAAGGGGCTAATTAGATAGATAGATAGATAAAAAAAAGAAACTGGACGGTTAGAAGACGTGTTAACATGTGTAAGACTGCAATAGATGAGACAAGCGCAGGATAGTTATAAAATACCTACTGAGGGGGAGGCCTATACTCAACAGTAGGTAGAAGTAAGCTGAATAGATAGATAGAAAAATAGGAATAATTTGGTAAGAAATAAATAGCAGTGATACTTGATAAAGGATGATGACATTCTGATAATAGTATAGTACTCGTATATAAATAAAAGGCAATAATATTTAAGAAAGAATTATCAATCAATATGGTTACAGTAATGTCTACTCTGATGGATATAAATAGGACCAAAATGAAATAGTGTACTTAGGAATAATATGATTAATTTGCCGCAGATGAATAAAATTAAGGACAGAAATAATCTATTTCCCATCAACGATGAGGTGAACCTCATGACTTAAGAAACAATTAAGACAGAAATACGTGTAAATAAATAAGGATTTAGTAAAAAAAAATGATTGCAATTTATTGTAGCTAATAACTAGCATGACGTTTTATGAAGCATGAAATTTTACCAGAATTGATGGTAGGTACTTAACAAAAAAGACTTTTAGTTTTTTATTGGCAATAATTGTTTAGTAAATATTACTTATTTTAAGTAGGTACCACTAATTATTGTTGATAAATTGTAAATTTTTGTAGAAACCGATGTGTCATATTTTGCCATTGAGAAATTTTGACATTTACAAATTGGTACATTCGATTAAGATATCAATGTATCAATTTGTCATATTGTTGACAATAAGTATAATTTATGTTACTTAGTAAAACAGTTGATTTATAAAAAATAATTGTTCCAGTCAAATTAGTCAGCTTTATTACATGTACAGTCAGCCACAAAATTTGCTTAATAACTGTACTTATAGATATATATTTTCAAAATATCTTATTCTCTCTCTTGATTCTTTTACGGATGTTTTATACAAAATTGGATAGAATTAGTTGGAATTAAACATTTCAATCAATTTCATACATGTTGTAGAATATAAAGTTGCGAAAAATTTAATAAGTTCGGCGACTTTTGGGGCTCTGTACAATGTATTAATTAGCATGAAATATACACAGTTACTGTCTGATTTGTGCTATTAATTTACATTACAGTTTTTTTTTACTTATATACCTAATATTTAATTTACATCCTTAACAAGTAAAATCAAACGAAAAAGTTAGAATTTTAAAATTGCAGTAATACTGTTTGTATTCCAATTTAAAAAAAAATGCTATAGCAAGCCATTTCAGTACCGTGTAAGTCATTAAAGTCATTATTATGGAGAGTCAAAAATCCGCATGGAACTAACAAAGTGGTTTACGTATTGTTTCCATTAAATAGGTCTTATTGCTTCCGTGCTGTTTCTACGTCATTTTAAAAGTTTTAATTAGTACCTTGATTCCGATTGGACAAAATAACGCATTTGTTTTTTTAGCGGAGCTATCATGATGTCTTATCAGCAAAGAAATTATTTACGTGTCGATTGGACTTAAACGATTATAAACAGAGTGAGTTATTTCCTAACAACGCACTGATTTATGCATCAAAATAACAATGCTTTGATTTATACGGCAGAATCACGCACATTGAAAGATCGCAGTGTATAATTTCCATCAACATGAGGAATAATTTAGAAAACGATCCATCTGATCTTTTACAAAACTAAACTTAGTGATTGATGTTATGCATCATTGAACGAGCAATTGTTAGCTTTCATCGATTTTCCTCCTTTAAGATACTGCTTGTAAAGCTCTCCTACCAGCATAAAAACTCTGTCTATCTATCGTATGGTTAATGGTCAACCTAGTGTTTAAGTAGTTCAAATGGCCCGAAAGGCCTTTGATATAGCTTAACGGCTATTATCTTAATTAACAACATTGCAATTTTCAGAATAAATAATTATATTTATGAAAACATTTACGCGTAATTGTAATAAAAAATAAAATAAAAATACCCATTCTTGCAAAATCATCGTAGTTAAGTAACGATTCGTTTTAAAAAATCTATTCGATTTAAAAAGGTTTTTATTATAGTTATTTATGTATGGTTGCTCGATTCAAAGAAGTGAATGAATTTTTAGGGCTTTTAAACTTGTTTTCCTACCCATATTGCACCGACTCATAGTGCGATGCTATTTCTGGAGTAGGGCAAACGAAATAACGCCACAGTCATTACCTTGTCACGGACCACGAATATGGATCAAAATAACAATAATACACGAACTTGACCTGCTCAATTTAGTGTTACTATTTCTGTAACGGAACAACTTTGTTTGGCGATCATTATGACGTTAAGAAAGCCGTCTGATTACAAACGACTATTAAACGCGTTATGAATTGTTATAACATAACGTTATATTGTCAAGGAAGCCATTAGACAGTTACGTAAGGTCATGATTTATTGGTCTGGGTCATTTTTCTGTTTTGGACTTGTTGGCTTAGAATTTAGTCACGTGCTTGATTAAAGACTTACTGTGTTAAAGGTTTGAAGATAAAAATTTATAACTTAAATTTTCTCCTACTAAAAGACATGTCTTTTATTTCCTGATAGTCTTGATAGACTTTTATCCTTTTATCCATAGATTGATTGGTTGATTGAAGGTTTTTTGCCCGTAATGCTTCAGGAACATTATTTTATACGACGAATAATTATACATAAGAATAATATAATAAACGTAACGAGCTATTATTTTAAACAATTAGTTTTATCTTAGAGTTGAATTAGTAGTAGTGACTTAAATTGTCAACATTCTCGATTTTTGTTTATCAGTTTACATGAAATCATTGAAAAATAATTGAGTAATCACTAGCATAAGTTTTTCTAAAATTAATTGAGTAATAATCATCTCATGTGAAATGATTCTCGTGCTAGAATCATTTGTCTATACAACTTCACAAAATATACCAATGAATGATTGCGAGTCATTGAACTCTATGTAAGTAATATGCGTGTTAAATGAAATTGTGATTGCCGATTCCGATCATAACTTAGTTTTATATCCTGTTGTTACATAAAAATATTATGATTCTTGTTAAATTAGATAAAAAATAGAAAAGCTGTCACCACGAATATCACCCACCTGGTTGTTTTAGTTAGCTTACTGACAGCGGTCGATATTTTATTTAATAATGAAGCTGTGTGTTAGCAAGATAATTAGACAAAGTGTGATTTGCAATGTGCATGATATCTGATAAAGTGTTCTAAGAAATAGCCAAAAAATAGACATATGTTATGTTTTATGATGGCAATTGATAGTGCTAATGTGTAAGAGTTTTTGTTAAATGTAACGTACTAAATCGTTTAATTTGTAGAAAACACATCTTGCAAGATTTATGATTGAATAGTATAAATTCAGTGACCAACACCAATTTTATTGTATTTAGTTCCTGAGTGAAAATAAGTTCTTGTTATTTGTATTTTCATATTTATTAGATAGAAAAAAAACTTTACAGAGGTGTCCACTGACCAGGGTAGATAGAAAAGCTTTTGATTGTTTCAGGAAACTTCTGTTTTTATTTATATGCAGTCGTGTCAAAATTTGTAGTGTGGTGGTAAGGAAACGGAAACGTGTGAGGAAATGTTTTTGTAACTTGAAACCAGATTATATTATTATTGATTGTTGGTTTTAGAAAGAAATGTATATTTGTGTTTTTAAATATTTCCACTATGTCATGGATAGATGACAAGTGAATAAATGTGTTTTGAACAACACTTTGGAATTGAGCCTATTAAACTTATATTTTATATCGAAATTTTATATAACAAATACTATTGCATTGTGTTCTAACTACAATAATGTATAAGATAAAAAATAGAGTAAGGGACAGAAAAGTAATACCACCACTGAAACATAACACTATCGCCTCACCTGGAATGTGTGGGACCTCATAAAATTGACGATCTTATCAAGTATCAGGTTGTTCAACGACCCATCGTCCATCCCTCTAGGAATCGCTTCCTCTTTCTCCACAATCTTCACATCTTTGTCCTTGGTTATCGTCACCCCGCTTATCAAGTTCACTTCATCAGCTTTCGTCAACCTCGTCAAGGTCTTCGCCAGTTTCCTCTTCAAGCAATGTGAGATGTCTGACTCACTGCAGTCTTTATAAGTCTCGTACGCTAGTTTCAGGTCTCCTAGTAACGTGTCATCTGAACTCCTTCCCTCCAGTTTGTTCTGTGATGTGGTAGCTGTTCTGGCCGTGGCCACCGCCGCCAGGGTTAATATCAGTAGGTATTTTACCATTTTGATGTTTGCACTCCGTGAGCTATATGGGCACTGTGGTTAACTGGAGCACTGTTTCGCTTATATGCGCTTATTTTCACGGTAGACTGGGTACCGAGAGGGATGCGCTGATGCATTTATGCTGTTGGGTACTGTCGGGAACGTATTTTGCTATTGATGGAAATCAATAAATATATTATGAAGTGAGACAAACGTTTCGTTTTGATTAATCTGTTGCATTTGGTACGACCAAAGCAACTTTTCTTTCCCAACTAAAGTATAAAGTTACGATAAACTTTTACAAGAACTTCAGTATGAAAAACATCTAAAATAGAAAACGACACGGTTTGCAATTGGAAGATTATTTTAGATAGTTCATTTATGTTCAAGGGATGTATACTTAGGGAGCATATTCTACGTCATCATTTTTACGACAAGCATCGGATCATCTTATAAATATGATTGCAGACTGTCACTTCACAAATTTCTGAAAATTCAACTTATTTCATAAAAATAGGAGCATTTCAATATAAAATTATTTACATCATAAGGATATTTTTTACTTGTAGGATAGTCACAGAACAAAAACTATAGTTTAGTCATAAATCAACCACACATTTTCCTCCCCAACTGTACTTGTACAGACTGGTTCAATTTAAAACAGTTTGATATCATGACTTAACTGTTACAGATCATCTTGCCGCTTCATCTTATTTCATATTATTGATAGATTTGAAAAATATGGGGCGAAATAATACGATCATACGTAGCTTTTTAATAGAAAAGCAAGTCAACAACATACAGTTTTGTCGCCTATACCAGTACCAAGTGGTCTAATATTTCCCATGAAATCGGTTGAGGGTTCAAGTCAATGCACTATGACTTTTTTACGTTAAGGGATAGTAAGTAATAAAAGTCACTTGTTCTAACTGGAAAGAAAAAACCTCGTGTTACCATCTTACCAGAGAGTTTTTTTAATCAAGTGTCAATTTGTTTCCAGCTAATTTCAATAACTCTATAATTGGAGTTTTACTGTAACTCCGAATATAGATTTTTTGACCTATTTTGTCAAGTAGTACGGGAATACCCATAAGATTGGCAACATATAAAATTATTATTTAATGTATTAATTTAATGTATAGTTTTAATTATTATTGTTTAGAATTAGATAAAGTTAAAATATAGTAATTTATCACAAATATCTAGCTTTACTATCCTAGATTGGAAATAATAATGAAATAACGAGTTTCCGATTTGTATTTTTTGTTTCCTACAATTTGAATCACCGCTACTGCAGATTGTAACGTATTTCACAGCTGATCACGGATGTCCGGCTCTGATTAAATAGATATTATATTCTTACTAGACTCAGAACTAATTAAATATTTGTCTTTATGAGATAAATAAAGAATAATTATTTATCATATTACTTGAATGCGAGCTGACTGATTGGACACATTTTGAAGGAATTATTGCACTATTATATTGTATAACTTGGTGTTTTAAACCGATATATTCTATTTTATATGTCATGTAAAATATTATGTTTTGATGTGTTCTTTATGCATTAGACAATTAGATACCTCCACTCAAACCTTAACTGATTATACTATCGGTATTTATATGCATTTGTGGGTCAATTCTAGTGAAATATGGCACAAGAAAGAGAGGTTTGGAAGGAAAAGGGGAGGCCTTTGCCCAGCAATGGGACTCAAATGAAAATAAAAAAATAGTGAGCGGTCAATCTAGTGGGATTTTTTAACCACCCAAAGACTTCTCGAATTGCTTAAGGTCTATCTGGGAATCGAACCCGAGACCTCATGATCAGCAGTCGGATTTACTACCAACCGCGCCACAAAAGCAGTCAAGTAGAGTCAATTATCATCACCGAATTAATCAACTATATCTATACATCACTGTTATTGATACGTCGCGTCGCATGTATCATATTTTATACCGGCCAATAAGTAATTGGTAATTAGTTTCACTCAGCAATAAAATTTGTAAGGATTGCTACACACACAATAATAATATGATACATTAATAATATTTTTTTATTTCAGACGTAGTCCATATTTCGTTCCTGGAAGTTCGGCCGGAAGCAGCAAGCGACCGAGGGGACTGGAAGTCTAGGGGAGAGGCCTTTGCTCAGCAGTGGGACACAGAAATAGGCAAGATAAAAAAAAAGTCCATATTTTATATAATACGTGGGGCGGTTATTCGGCCCAGCCGGCGATATAATCGTTTGCGATTTATGTTTGAAAGAATGCCACTTGACATCGCTGCGCCGGAATGAACGATTTGGGACAATAAGACCCGAAGGAGCAACCCCATCGGCACAAGCCGAACAAATGGTAAAAATGTTGTTTAAAAAATACTGCCGAACCGTCTATGTCGGCTGGCAATGTTTGTAGCAAACCTATCACATCCGTAATTATAATGTTAAATCTTTGATATAACTTTGCCTCAGGAAGTTCGGATTCGAACGCATCACGCACTTTCGATGTTACGCGTTCATTATCCTACTACCAGTTATAAACACACAAGTTCGTGAGAATAGATGGATGTTTGTAACGTTTTTCGAGCGAAAACTGTTTAAACGGATTGAAACATTTGGCACACAATCTACTTTTATAAATGTAGCACTGACGACCAGCATGTGTATTATGTATCTCAGTAGACAAGTAGTGTACTTCAAATTGATAGTCACTATTCAGGATATTGCTTCCTTGAGTTAATGTGTTAAATACCATAATATAATTATAATTCAAAGGGGAGAAAACAAAGTAGAGCTAGTGGCTTTCGAGCAGTTGTCAACTGAGATAATTGAAAACGTCTAACTGAACAGGAGTTGGTTTATGGTATCCTAATGTGTGCGCAATACACAGGTATACTATATTCCATTGCTCTTTTAGTCAGGTGGAAGGGACAATGAAGACGATCAGTGAGATGTCAAATGCAGGACGGGTTTATTTGGTTTCCGGGGCTTGAAGATCTTCACCTCCCCAACTCTGGGCATTCACTTAGAAATTCTCAACAGTTAACTCATAAACAGCTTTTTGGCCCAACCCAATTTTTTAACCTGAAGCTTCTGTTCTCTACGTTGCAAACTAAGCATTTTAACAAATTCTAACTTAAAATTCTGATGATTTCTTTGCGTTTCACATTTACATTGACAGGAGACAAATCTGAATTCGTGTAAGTATTTATTGTATAGCAAAAAAACAGCTGCAATTTTATGAAACTGTGTGGCCAGTTTCATAAAAACACGGAATATAATACGGGAGGACTTTTCAACAGTGATTATTTGCAATAATTGCTCTACAATTGAGAAATACTTCTGATCACGCTAGATGCGTATTATTTTGACTCAAAACGTGCAATAAATCATACTGTAAATTAATACAAAAATTCTTCTTGTGCGATTAGCAATATATACATAGGTACATCTTTTAAATCCGTATATTTTATCTATACTAATATTATAAAGCTGAAGAGTTTGTGTGTTTGTTTGAACGCGCTAATCTCAGGAACTACTGGTCCGATTTGAAAAAAATTTTCAGTGTTAGATAGCCCATTTATCGAGGAAGGCTATAGGCTATATATCATCACGCTACAACCAATATGAGCAGAGTACCAGTGAAAAATGTTACAAAAACGGGGAAAATTATGTTTCTCTTATGTGACGCAAGCGAAGTTGCGCTGGTAAGCTAGTATACAATAAAATTCTCGCGCCACAGTGTTCGTTCCCGTACTCTTCCGAAACGGCTTGACCGATTCTCATGAAATTCTATGAGCATATTGAGTAGGTCTGAGAATCGGCTGACATCTATTTTTCCTTCTTCGTAGTGAATAGAATAATAACTGTTCACCCATAACATTTTTTTATAATTTATATTGCAAAACAACGTTTGCGGGGCAGCTATTAACCATGTAGAACGTTACGTTTATTAAATTCGAGTGTGGATATAGAGATGTCTACAATACGCCATTTATATTTTGGATTCCATATACCTAATAGAATTATAATATAGTTGCACTATCGCAGAGAGGTCCGTGAACATGGTCTAAGTTGTATAGTTGTAAGTTTAATACTTACTAACCCAAGATTCGGGCCCAAAACTTCTGCGGCTGTCGTAATCAGTGATGATATTGACACTACAGAAGTGGTAATGGGGTAGTTGACTGGGTTCACGAAAAATTATATTATTAGACTTAGATTTTAATCGAAAAAAACCTTCCAAAATACTCAGGCTATGAAATTGTAATTATAACATTTGATTAGGCACTCATTTGGTGCCAACGAAAATACGAATCTGTGACGTCACCACGCCGTATTTCTATACTAAAATGTGTTTTTGACATTTCATAACGTGCTGATTTGACTGTTGTCAAGTAAGCTATAAAAAACATGAGAATAAAAGTCAACGAACACTAATAAATCAATCAATCATATCGTTCCTTTTAACTAATCGTTTCGCTGTACAATTAGTATACAAATTGACGTACAAAGTAGCACTTATGTAACAATGATAACATGCGAATAGTTAACAAAAACTCTTAATTTTAATACGTTTGTTGTTAATTGCATGTATATTCGTGCGCACGCAAATGATGTAAACTATCTTCCGTCTATGGGTTTACTTGTCTGGTAAAAAATATTACGTATCGCAGATTTAAGTTTAGTTGATGTTTAAGACAGCCCAGTTCAAATTGAATATTTTTTGCAAGTGGCTTCTCGTAACTGCTATTAGGAAGTTCATTAATCTTTAACTGCGTCTAGAAGATTGTGAAAAAGATTGTGCATGTATTTTTGATTTTATTCTATAATCAAATTATTACTTACGTACGACTATTAAATTCTATGTATCACACATTGAATTGAATAGTCGTCCTCGTCGTCGCCGTCGAAACTTAAATGCTTTTTAACTTAGTATTTTTTTAATTAAAAAATAATGTGTCTAAAATATTTCATTATACTATTTCTAACTAAAACATTATATCTAAAAAAACAGTCAAGGTCCTGTACAGCTACAGGGTAGCTTAGTAGCCTGTAGCTTAAAATCCGGAATATAGCAAAGTCATAGTTATGGTTTTTCTATAGAATAATACTTAAAATACAAGATACAAACAAACTCATAACAACAAACACTATACAACCGTATGTAATATCGTGAAAATGACTACCTTCTCAGTTTAGTATGAAACATGACATTAGTTTTTTGCTAACAGTCTGCTCGCAATAATTTCAGTGCGTTTGAACGCGCGAAATGTTCATTGAACTGACAATTGAACATCAACCGTCTGCACGTTATATTGTAACGTGGTATTATCATCACGATGGTTTGTTAAGAAATTATAGGAGTTGTATAACTTGGTCTTATTTTATCATAACCATTTTCAAGTTAGTCTTTTTCACAGCATAAATTGGTTATCACACTTTTTATTTACTGCTATATTATGGCGTCTTCGATCGTGAATGAAAAGCTGAAAGGACCGTATTTTAAACAAATATCCCTTCTATTTGACGTTACCTTAATAACGCAAAAGATGGACACGGGCCATTGACAAAATTAAATGACGATAATAAATTTTGGCTAGGACCAATTCTGCATTGACTGCATAAGATATAAGGTCAAGAACCGCAGCACCGAGGATTACGGAAAGACCTGCTTCTCACCTCTCGCCGGTTAACGTAGTCTACCGACCGACTAAATTATGAAAGTGGATTAGGAAGTGTAGCATCATGCATGAACTTGGTAACTTTAAAAAAACTTGAGCGCAGTTGACTAATAAATTTAAATAAGATACAGAGGCTAACGTTTTCGAAGTTTCGTCGGGAGTCCAAATAAGATTTGCAAATGCTGTTTTATTTGCACCTCTACTATTAGATACAATTTTATTTAGAATTGATGTTTGCTTTGTTATAATTTTATTCATGACCTTCACAACTATTTCAAACATTCCTTTATGTCTTTATCATTCACTATATCTTTGAGATCTACTTCATCATTACATCTTTTCCTTCAGTCAAATGATACGTCTACGTAATTGAAATCAATCTAATGAAATAACATCTAACATGACCGTCTGTCGAGCATGACGAGTATTGACGAGTCAGTGCACTCTTGATGATTTCACCTCTACATTGTTACATGTATTCATATGTAGTTAGCATATAATAACTCGAAATATATCAATCATTACTATATATATTGTGAAGACAAATCCTTTCCTGGGAATAAAGATTTACGTTTTAATAATAACATGACATGTATGATATCATGCTTGTTATACCTGAAGGTGTAGGCAAAGGTGAAATACACCTACGTTTCGTTATTAACAATCTCAGTCCCATGTTATAGAGGGCAAGCCTATTGCCATTACGGGGCACTATCAAACTGCATACTTAATTATTGATAAATATCTTATTTTAAATCAGAATAGTACTTTGTCTAACCCGGGAATCGAACCTCGTTGTCAAAACATTAATCACTTTTATTGGTATTTCCTTATTCATCATCAGTATATGTCCAAACAGTAGCCTGGAGTTTGGTACGCGCCCAATAAATGACATTAGGCTATTCAAATTTCATTGAGTGAGATTGTTAATTGCAAAACGTGGGTGTATTTCATACACCTCTACTACAAAGTTTAACAGGCATGATACTATGTATGTACATTATTGTACATACATCTAACGCTTCTAAGACTTAGACACTCCCCTTCCTTGCTTCATTACCAAACTAGACCGGACCGTAACAAACAAAAAGTTCCATAAATCCATAGTGGCATGAATGGAGAACGAGTCTGGAGTTGCTACATGCAACACACCCGTTGCGCGTATGTAGGCCGGTCATTATCAAGTGAGATGAGATGAAACAGGCGAATCGCGTGTAGCTGCAGTGTGTTAAGTGCTGTATTCACTTGAGTTGCCTTAGGCTGAGTGAAAAATTGAGAAATCTCAAAATTGTATACAAGAAAATTTAAAGATTAATTTATAGGCCATCAAAAACATTCTGTAAAAACCTCAAGTCTCGCCGTAAAAAGTTGTGAGATCTATATAATACCAAGTCGATTAATCTATTTAGTCTCTAATTAAAGGACCTTCTGTCTTAAGTTATTACGTATGTTATTATAATGCCAATTTAAAAAAAAATACCTTTAAAACCAATAGACCGACCTGGCCACCTATTTACACCTATTTATTTTATTTTCTACAGTCTAATTCATTAACTGCAAATATAACCTTGTAATCTTATACATTTATATGGGATTACAAAGTTATTGTTGCAATTTGTGTATTTGGAAAACTGGACCGAAATTAGACAATATTAAATTTTTCCCATGATTAAAACACTAAACCCTATTTGTATTCTAAATTTTAAGCTTCTAAGTCTGCTAGAAGTACCTTAGACTTTTGATGATCGGTGAGTCAGTGAGTCAGTGAATCAGTGAGTGACAAAATTCAAAATTTTAACAAATTGTCATTCTTAAACTACTGGTTCAAATTGACTGAAATTTTAAATATACCGTGTTTATACAATGACTGATTAGTTGCTGAAAATCCAGGCTTCTTGTTTTATCCACAACGAAATTATAGGGGTGTCAAAAATAGCCGGAATTGCTTCGAGAAAAGGATGTTACGGCCGTGCCGCTTTTTTTTGCTCGACTTGCGGGGGCACTTCCGTGCCCCTAGATAAATTTAGGCATGGCAAATGTTGAGCATAGATTCCTTCAATATTCACCTTAAATGCTGTTTCAGAACTTTAAAATACTAAACTTAAATACGTCAGGAGTAAGATATTTCCTTTTTCTACAAGGTTTATTCGTTATCTGACCAAATGGAACTCTCCTAACCATAGTTGAAATCTTAAAACAATCCCGATGTGTATACCCACTATGTGATCTCAAACTACATATAACTGTGTCATATTATTTTATAGCATTTTTACTACTCTTCTGAACCTTGCCTGAAAATTGTCACCATTTTTTCATCGTCAGCTAAAGCTGCCTAAATTGTCTTCCAAGACACGGACGTTCCTTGATGTCGATATTAGTAGCCGCAATGCCGCAATTATATATCTTATTAAGTTGCTTTAAAGACAGACGGACAAAACAGCCCAAGTGAAAACGACCCTTTATGTTAGCAACGCTAGTGCAGTTATGATACATGATGCAGGAATTTCAGTTACTGGTGTTTAACGAGTTTAAATGGTCCTTAGTGTAAAAACGGACGTATTAGGTCTTAGTTGTAAATGAATTGAGCTGTAAGGAGAATGAATACAAATGTCTTCATGCTTTACCATAAGAAACTGCTATTTCTGCTACAACGAACCGTTTCTTTTTATTTACATTTAAGGCATTAAATGATTCTTTTAGTAAATGATTTAATCAGTGTCACTATTTTGTATACTATGGACTATCGAAAAGTTTCTCGCTATTGACAAAATTCATATGTAAAACTGATCAGCGCCTCCAACGGGCGCCGTAGGAACTAAATTTAAGGCACACTTTAAGTGATAAACTTTCGATATTCTAAAGTTATGACCAGATGGAGAAAATCGTGCTAACTGATATACAAACTGAGACTATTTCCTGTCAAGGGCTTATTAGTCCCAATTAGTCCTCCATGCGGAATTTATAGTCTACAAATGATCTTATAGAAATATTTTATGTTAACGATAGTCACCATAATTAACTAATGGTTAAATAACCATCTGCATCTTCTGAAGAAAACTTTCAACCAGTACAAGATCTCAACAACCTCAAAGTGGCCCACTTCCTTTCCCATACTTCCGAATAGCCATGAGGCAATAAAATTAGCGATTAGAGTCGTTCACGTAACAACATCCTGTATATTATATAGCTGTACACTTTCTCGATTTGCATATCCTCTCGAGCGCCCCAACGTCAAAATTCGAATATACCGTTAAGCGTCCAGGCCAAAAATGGCGCGCGAAATTGAATTGGCGGTTGGCGTTTAAGCGCCGATTCCGTCATATTTTAATACTAACACCCTAGTCATACCTTATATATTTGAAATCTACATAAAATTTGCTATAGATTAAAAAAATAAACCACAAATAATATTTGATAGTGGTAGTACAATAGTCGGTTTAATCTGAATATTTTGTGCTTTAGGCATGTGTTTGAAGAAAGACTAAAAAATATTTTTAGGCAAAAAAAATAATATGACGAAAGGTCTTATCGTGCAGTTAATGAATAATGACATTAAAATCCAACTGTAAAATATACTCAAATCTTTAAAATTAGTTAAAAAAAGGATTTACAATATTGGTCATAAAGGAACATGTCGTTGGGTCAGATGTTGTTTAAGGTGCTCTCTGGCCTATATCAACCACTTATTCAAGTGTGTGCATTAGATCGTCGTCTCATTTCATCAGCTTCAATGTCAAATATGTTTGAAAGGGATAAACATAGTTTTAGCATTTCGTTTCTACGTTTTTTAAATGTAAGATCGTTTTGCCGTACCACGGTGGCGGGGCGCTTGACGGGGGTAGAACATTTAACCGTGACACGGTGGCCGGGCGCTTGAGAGGATAAGTATTAGACTCAGGTGTACAATGGTTAATGCCGTAATGCTTTGTTTGAGGTTATTTAATTTTATTGTTTATTTTACTTGGATTTTGTTTATTTTGTTACGTTGAAAGTTTTTGTAATGTAGGCTTCCGGACTAAAGATTTTTTTAAAGTACTTTTTATTTTATACCTAGTGTTAAGAATGCCTTTAGCAATATGTATCGATAGCATTGTACAGTTTAACGAAGAGAGCCTTTTGAATTTCAGTAGATCAACAGCTGAAGAATTTGTGAAAAAAACATAAAAAATTACTTAATCTTTCTAATACATGTACTTATTTGCAAGGTGATATTTGATGTAAAAACATACATACATATTCTGTGCTATGGGGAAATTCTACAAGCCAAATTAAAAATATCCACATGATCATTTATCCCATTTCGTGCTTCTAATTGAGCGTAAAAACATGCATTTGTTTGCAAATCACACAAATTAATAGTTGTCAGCGGGAATTACGGGAATTACGTAACGGAAACGGTATCTTGTACAGCTGAATCAAAATACTACTGAAGTTGTAAAAATCAAAAAAAGCTTGTAAAAAGGCCACATAAAAACGTAACACCACAAATACTACAAAGCATGAATGGATGACGACATTTCACTACCAATTTGCAGTACATTGACGGCTCGAACACGGATGTCTTTGTGTAATATAATTATAATGTTTGTATAACTGTTTCGTGCAGCGGTAATGGATAGCGAAAGTTTCAAGTTTATCGATATGACCGTTACGTTTTATTTATTGATGAAGAATGTTTAATCTGTTTTTCTATTTTATAAGGAAAGACTGTGGTTAGTGAGTCAGTCATTGGCCTTTATTTGTATCTATTTATTCAATACATTTTACGAGATATCAAAATTTTCAAGAATTCCATTCTAAGGTCCGGTAAGCTGTTTCCATCGATTTAGAAATCGTAGAACTACAGTAACGTTTAAGAGGTGGAATCTTGAACCTCATTTATCACTGCCTGCGCTACTAAATTGAGCCTTTGGTCTTAGTATTAGGAGTTCAATAAATTCTGTGTGTTATGAGACCGCAACGCTAGAATACTATAAAAAAACTAATCAAACAATCCAAAAATACCCATTGGGGTCGCCTCTTACTACATTGATTGATGCCGTCTTAGTCGTAGTCGTACACTATTATATGCAAATACTTCTGAATAACTTCAAATCAATAGTCGAACCAATAACTAATCGACCGAAAAACATTTACCCTTTATTCAAAAGACACAGAAGAAAAAGTGAAACAGATGTTCACAAACCGTGACAGGTCTTGTATCCCGTGATTGAATACTTCATAGTACTAGTTTGGTACTAAATATAAGAATAGTACAAGGCAACCTATAAAACACGACGATAAATTGATGTCATACATTTTTGCATATACCTTTGCATCTCAATATCTGGAACTCTCGTTTTTCGAAATTAACTTATCAATAAAGAATACCTAAGCATTATTAGTCAGACCTCAGTACTTTGGAGCCGTAAAATATTATCACTTTGGTACATTTAGGGTATGTTAACGTATATTTAGGAAATGTGAAAAATAAAACAACCTGAATAAATAGGAACGGCAAAGATTCTACTAACAACTGATGATAGAGCAGGTATTAGAATAACGATTACAAGCCTCATTGCGCCTGTTACAAAGCCTTAGTTAACGTATTCGAAAGTCTACATGTTCTAAAACCGGAAACCATACCAGTTTTGAAACCAGTTACGTTTATAACCTAACCCTTGTCAAATAAAAAGACCTCAAACATAACCTACAAAGTGAACTTAGAAAACCACATTCCACAATTACATGTTCTTACGTATATAAACGTCCAAATATTTGTGTCAGACGGACCAACAACATCCTTTTTCGAAAAGAGAGAGAAAAAAAGAAATTTCACTTCACACGCGTTCCTGTGTCCGGTTTACATCCAACGCTTTTCCTTTAAAGCAAATTACCAATTTAAAATAACGCTCACGAAAATAGTAATCACACAAAAATCAACCTTAAGTTTATTGCAATACAGGTTATAGAAGTAGCAAGACGATAACCAGTTTTCTGTATTATTTGTCAAACAAAATTGAGCATTAATGCTCTGGAATAAGGTATCGAGACAAAGCTTAATATGAGCATGTTCGTAAAGGTGTGTGAACTCTAGACGAGGTTTACTCTGACAAACTTAACTCGTATATGACAGAAATAAAACCAAACGATAATGAACCTTATGTAGTTGTCGAAAAGAATGATAATTTTGATAATGAGTAGTAGAAATAAGTTGGTAAATAAATGTGGGAGAATAAAGAGGGGGAGGTTACATAAAATACATGAGATACAGAAAGCCGATGGGCCTCGGGCGACGGCAGCGAAAGCAACTCGTCGATGACTAATGTACGGAACTCTCATAGGTCATGAATGAGGTCGCAGACACGAAAATATGCGTAACCCTAAAACACCTGACCGTTTAGTGTCTTACCTTAAAATTCCTATGTTATTAGGTACATGATGACACTGATTTTAAACCTGTAGGTCTACAAAAAATGTTGAATAAAATTACTACGCATACTAAAATGTAGGCTCAATCGTACTAAGTTTTTTAGTATCCAATGCATAATCGAGAATTTGGTGTTAATTTGCTTCAGTTTAGTTTAATATAATGTTTTTATTCATAATTTAAATATGTTGTTACTAAAACAACTTTACAAAGATGAATACAGAAGATAATTTTAAAATACACTTCAAGGTTTCATGAACAAAGCTTTTGCGGATTCCACGCTGAAATTGCATAATTTCTATCATTGGTCGTCCAAATTCATTAATATTATAGGCGATAGTTTTTAATATTTGCGATTAAAAAAATACAAGTAAAAGAGCTAGTTAAAACTGAATAGAAACCAAACGTCTAGACTACTAGAGGAAACTGCACTTTAACCAATTAATAGCCACAGTAACAGCACAACAAAATACTCGCTAATAAAATTAAAATAATATGTGAAATCCATCCGTATTGTCATTTAAAACCAGAGAATATTACATCAGACACTTTTACTCAGAGAGTCGAACGTAAAAGAAAAAAACACTTTCTCTCCTTGGGCGTGATAAATTTCGAAACGATGTAACGGCAATATTTTATTCTGAGAATTATAACCCTTATGTTTTGGAATGCAAGAATTAAAATCGTGTATTGTTTAGTTATATCTAGCATGCATCTGAGTTTATAAGACAATGTGGGGTCAAAGGCTTCTTACAGCTTATAGTGTAGTATGAAATCTAATGTAATGTCATTTGAAAAGTAAAAGTGAGGAATATTTTTGAGACTGGGTATTTTTTTGTATAAATTCAATTGAACAGTATGTTGGTAAGCTTTTATGCAGCTATTCGTATGCCTAATTTTTCAATACCAATTTATACCGACTTTTGAAACCATATCGTCGTTTACAGTGGATAATAACATTCAACAACTGTATTCATGCTGGAACTCTACAAGTTTATTACATGTCCCATGAAATGAACTTGTTATTTAACAACTTTACGATCCCATACAAATTGTATTACCATCATCCAAGTCACGCAATTTCACTTACATCCAAAATTACACGTATTACACAATAAGCGTAACAGAATTAGAGATTGTTCCAAAAGATACGTTCGCAAATTATCCTCAGCGAATTTTCACCCTATTGTCTTGTATGAGAAGTCGTTGTAACAGCCGAAACAATGGCAAAGTTCACCGGAACATAACGCAGAAAGTCTATAAAGTACTGAGGACTGATATTGTTCTGTTAAAACTTGCATTTGAGGTGAACAGGATAGTTGTGTTGGTGAAAATTGTATCAATGATTGAAAAGGAAAAATGAGTGCCAAGAATAGTTTTGTTATTGTTGTTTTATTGATTCTTATTATTGAAGTGATTCCTATTGAAATTGATCTTCAAGAAGGAGAAGAGTTGAAAGGAAATAATCTTGAAAGTTCCCAGTTGAATGAATGTCTAAGTGTAAGAAGAAGTAATGAGGTTGGCGTGTGTTTTGGAAAGGAGTTGCTGAACAAATTGAACAATTTTGACGAAGCTGATACCTTCAGTTTGGCTACAGGAGTGTCTTTTGTCAGAGATGAGAAGACTCCGAGAGATATTGGAAGCTTTTTGGATAAGGATCCTATGGATTTTCGGTATTTGCATCCAATTAGATAATTCAAGCACAATTTTGATGACATTGCTCACTTTAAAACTGCTTTATTCAATTTAAAAGAACAAAAAGCACCGTTATTAAATTATATAACAGCATAAAGAGCTATAACTCAAATTTAATTATGGAACCAAACAATGGGGTACACGATTGTAAAAAATTGTGTTCATACAGTAATAAACATTGGCACAAGCACAAAACTGTTTTAACCTGATTATAATTCCACAGGATTACATAATTGCTATTTGATTAACCCCTGGTTTCTGAGTACATTTAGCGGTAGTTAATCTATTAAATTGCGTTTTTTTTTTTGAGTTTTAACGCCATTAAATAGATAAACTGCCGCTAAATGTACCTCAGAAACCTGCAAAGCGCACTAATTCACAAGTAATCTGTTTTTTAATTGGCACTGTTTATAGCATCATGGATTAAATAAGTAATTTATTCTATTTTCAGCTCCATAATAGAAGATGCCAGCCACTTAATTTCCAAGAGGTCATTGCACTGGGATCTTAGTGGACTCTACCCTGGGCTGGTCATGAGGATCGGTCCTACGTTAGCTAATGGAGTGCTCGAATTTGTTATGGATCCCAGGATCAAAGATCGGACTTATCAACAGCATCCTAATGAAATATCTACAGGTATACACTAACAATACACCAAGACAATTTATTTTTTATTGGCAACTTAGTGTTACCTAACTAGAGCCTAGTAATATTTATTTTTGTAACCATATAAAATATTTTAAATGTTTCTATCATTAACATTATAAGACATCCTGAGACTTTTACTGTAGTTCAAATTGTTGTGTTACTTATTGATATTCATAACTATTTCGATTTTTTTATATTCTTTTACTTTCCCACTACTGCACTAGAGTCTTCTTCCATGATATAATATTCGTTTATTCGGAAATAAGTGTACTGAAATGATAAACTTTTATTCTGCTTTACTGCGCATAAACTGTTTATAACGCCATCTTTCTGTTCACTCTATAACTAACAACTATTGCAGCACTCGAGGACGTTTGACATTGAACTTGAAAGCGCGCTATCTATCGATGAAATCCGAAACTTAATGATCGCGTTAATAGATCTTTGGAATATATTTTTAACACCGAAATATGTAGTCATTCGGAAAGCAAATTGATTGCAATATGATTTGTCAAGTTTAATATATACCTGACTAATTTACTTTATTGATGTTGACCATTTAGGTCTGTTGTTTTGAAAACTGTATTCTAATTTGCCCTAGTAAATAAAAAATTGACCAATATAAAAATATTCATTACCTTCTTATCCAAACTCGTTTTTATATTTTCAGGTCGTCTTTTAGCTCGAAACCTTCTAGTACCGTTCCTTCTCGGCTTCAAATTCCAACTTTCAACTCTCCTACCTTTGGTATTAGGTCTACTATTGATAGCTAGTAAGAAAGCCTTCTTATTAGCTAAGCTAGCGTTACTAGCCGTGACAGTATTCAGTTCTGGGTTTGGCAGTCAAGGGTCTTACTTCGGAGGAGGTCCGTCTCTCTCTTCGTATACCTCAGCATATGAGCCTGCTACTCACTACCATGATCATCACGATCATCATGGTTCAGGTTAGTATAATAGATTTATAATTTGCTTAAGATATTTATGTACGGCCGGTTTCACAGTTTTGAATGAGTATAACTATTTTTTATCAAATGGAGCATTTATTTTTTTATACATTTGCTGTTTATTTATCTATCAAATATGTTATACGACACTTATCCATAAATTTCGAAACTGGCCCACAGTTATGTTTTAGTATTCTGATTTCGTTTCATACCGTAGAACACAAATAACTAAAAAAAAATCTATCGTTAATGTTAACGCCATCTATGGTCAACTTTCGGAGACATTTACAACGTTTCCGTTTCCGGTAGGTACAATGAACTCTTGCCGGTGCACTGTAACAAAACCTTCGCATGACATATTCACATTTAACTATTCTGGACCTTAACATAAGGTATTTAAAGTTGAAAATGCCTCCGATGGGATTCTGTGAGTATTTTGAAGTTCCATGCTTGAAGTGGAAAATGGATCTTTGATCTGTGCTTAGATGTGGTTTGGGCAGGTTTCCAAGCTTAAGATAAAATTGGAGTCGAATCTTCTGTTCTGATATAAATAAAAAATAACGCAGCTGTGTTTCTTCCGTTTTAATATCTTACGCTTTTGTTCCAAATTCAGAAATAAGCTTATATTTGCCTCGCATCTTTTCTTCTTTGTATTTCCGTGTACTAGGTACTTGTAGACTAGACCTATTTGGCGTGGATTTTGCATTTTTCCTTCTATAGTAGGTATTTATGATACGAAAATGACCTAGCCTGGCTAATTAAATGCTGACCAGTACTAAAAATATTTGTGATTTACTCATTACTATATAGAATCTATGTATTTTTTATTCATACTTTTTACGACTATTATCATTTAGCGAGCTTAAACAATTTTAACATTGACAACATATTATTATAGATGCATGATAACTTTACGGATTTCAGAATATTTTTTGTTGCATCTATTATTTTCATGTAAGTTCAATCATATTGAAACAGTCGTTACATATTGTTCCCTACTTCCAGGTTACTACCGACGTCAGCCACCTCCAGAGTACTACTACAAAGAAAAATCAGCAGAACCTTCGACTGCGTCTCCAATAACTCCTGAAGAACTTCGAGACAGGCTGGAGAGACTCTTCGTTACCAAAAAAGATGCCATTACCGACCCTAGAGAAGAAATAGGAATGAGAAACGCGAGAAATTTTCAGTGGACACCTATAAGTACTGGGTAGAATAATGTAGGTTATAAGGTAGTTAATTTAAGAATAAAAGCCATTAGATTGATTTAATGGAAGTAGGTAATGATTTTGTACACAGAAATGTATAATTTTATTATAAGATATTGTAAATTGGTAACTAATTTATAATGAAAATGTTTTCACCAAGTTACTAAACAGTCGAAATTTTAGTAAGTTAATCGATTCAGTATTATTTTTCTGACTTTTATTACAAATATGTAAAAAAAATTGTTCGAAAGAATTACCGTGTTATATAGTTCTGATTATTTTTACATATGTTTGTCATGGTAAAGGAAAAACCACTTTACTTAACTCAGTAGCAATAGCTTTAATTGAATTCTTTGTTATTTAAATTATTAGTACTAGTCAACAGCTAACTTTCTTGCAATATTTAATTTAATTTTTAAAATTTTATAACAATAAAATTTACACGATTTTATTTCTAAAAAAATAATTTCTTCCAACCCATACATCCCAATATAATACTCGTCGATAGTAAAACAGAATTTGAAATGGCAAGTTTTCTTGCAATTGTACAGTATTCTCCTGCAATATTAGGTATAAGGACTGACGAATATTATTTTTTACATTGCAAAATGATTTAACATGGGCTTGAAAACATTGCATCATTAAACATTTTAACATAAAAAGTCACAGAATAGATTTAAAATAATTTCACGTTTTACTTCAATTAACAACAAAGAAGGCATATCAATTAAAATAAAATTTACGGCCTGCTCCGTAACGCACTCGCAATAACCATCATACGAGCTCATATTCATCTAATTAACCCACTAACTACATTTAATTATAACAGCACTAACACATTTCTTCGACAAAAGAAACGCACATCCTGTCTACACGATTTCACGGTCTAAATCCCAAGTAAATGGTCGTTAAGACAAGGAACTTGTTTCCTATTGAGAATTGGGAAATATATCTATTTTATACACGAATAAACTTTGAAATTATGACTTATAATTGGTTAAAAACATGATACTGTCATCGGAAGAAATTAGTTTGATGCTTGCAATTATTCATTGGATATTTATCGATATTAAAGTAGTAGTGCCTCTATGGTGCAGTCTGTAGTGTAACCGAGTGCTGATCATTTATTTATGAGGTCTTTGGTTTGATTCCCGGATTGATTATAAGAATCGTAGCTTGGAGATTGTGTCGAGTACCTATTTGGCAAAAGGCTCGTCCCATATTACATGGGACTAACATTATTAATGGTGTAACGTGAGTGTATTTCATACACCTCTCTCTAGGACTTCGGGTTTAACATGTGCGATTCAATGTATTTATTGAAGTAGGTAGCGTGTTGCTTTAATTTACATAGTTAAGACTATGTACGTGTAAAAAAAGTTTATTCATGCATCAGTTTAGCATAATTGGAAGTCTTTTTGCTTGTTGACATAGTTTAATACTTTGTGCTATAATTTTAAAAGGTTTATAGTCTTTAACTGGTTCATTACTTTGCTTATTTATCACCTTTACACATTCCTATGTTTTAACTAAATATGTGCATGCATACAACAGTCGTAAATCGCAGTCGAGTGTTTTTAGTTAATCGGCGACTTAGCTTCAGAATTTTTTGAGAATCATAATTTTTAGGAACTAATATTCGAAACGTGAATAATTCATAACCAGTAATTTTACAAATCTCTATTACTTAATCTTTCAAATCATTTCGTATTGAAAAAGTCTTGAATACAATAGTCATAAGAAGTCTCAAAAAAATTATAATATCTTATCAATGAATTTTATCTTTGAAGATTTTTTACTATACTCTTATATACAATTTAATTTCTGAACTATTACCTAATCTGTCGCTTTCATCACGTTTTTTTTTTATATTTTGTGGAAAAGGCAATAGTGTAATAACAGCTAAGTATGGCTTGAAACAAAATTGTTATTTACGAGTACAATTTTTTCTAAAACATTTACGTGACAATGATACACTATTTAATGGGACGAAGCACGCATATTCTTCTTAGTAAATAGCTCATATATGTACTTAACTACATGCTAGAGTTTGTAGACCGTAGCTTTGTGTGAAAAACAATTAATTATGAAACTAGTGGTTAGTACAATGTTGGTAATATAAAGCAAAGAAAGTCGAACTGAAATTGACAAAAGCACTATGTTAGAATACTTGGATGCTTGTTTTGGCTTAGCTTGTACTGAGTATTGAAGTACACAAGATTTGATGCCAAACAAAACTGCCAAAGCTCTCTTTTGCATTTTCATTAATTGCTTCTTGCTTAAGCTTAACTGAGAATTTGGCAGTATTTTTCTTAAAACTTGATGAGCCAAACAAAGTTCTTAATGCATTGTACAATATACCTTATTACAGACTATGTCGGTGCTCTATTAATTGTTAAACATTTTGACGATTCAAAATATAAGTACATTTTCGTATAAAGGGATTAATTACCCCAACGAGCAACAAAGATCGCTCATAAAATAATTTCCCAAACACCTAACATTTCTTCATACTAAATCGTCTCGTATTCTTACCACTTCATCTCCTTTGCCTTTAATAAAACAAATCTAGCCGTGTGCTAATTTATAAAGCACAACTGCAGCATACTGGATACTTTCATCAGTTTTTATACGAATGCCACTGAGCCATGCTTAGGTATCGCGTGAGTTGCAGTTTTGCGTGAACACCCCAGGCTTTCTCGGTTTTCTTTGATAGAATTCTTTGTCTGTTTTATCTTACTCAGCACTAGGTTTTACAAGCGGATCTACTTGAGTTTCTTAATGCGTAGTTTATTATTGCAGGTGTTTGCTACTTTTGATGTACTTACTTGTAGCAATACATTGCTAGTACCTTTTTTATTATACTTTATCAGAGTTAAGTAAGATTGCTTTTTAGTAAAGTTCAGAATATTTTTTAGATGTCTAAGAAAATATTTGTTTTTTTGCTTTAATTTGTTGACTAGTATCAAGAGATTGATAAATTATTGTGTTACGATTTTACTTAACTACGTATTTGACCTCTAAAGGAATTGAAGATATCTTGAATAACACCAAAGGCAAATTTAAGCGCTTCAACCCTTGCTAGTGTTAACTTAAATTGAACCAGACTAAACATTTGTTTCATTTCTTCACAATTTTTTTTTTACTGTATTGGAGCTTATCACAAAACAATCAAACAATCTCATTTTCTTCTATTACATTTATTATACTGTTAGATAGCGGTCCAGTCTTGCTCCAGCTACATCTAGGAATATAATTGATTTATCATAGCTTCCGTTATACTCACATACTGTTTTTATAGCTGCGTACAAGATGGAGTAAATTCTTAACTATTTTTAGAATCAACTGACACAGTTTTGATTCAATATATATTTTTATTTAATGTTTTAAGATTTGAAAAGGTGTAAAAGAATTTCGATAAAGAGGATTATCAAATTTATTGGGAGTATTTTTTTGGATATCATACATAATTCGCCGTAGTTGCAAGAGGCATTTTAGGGACGATTTGATTTTCAGTTATGCTTTACAAAATATTTGAATGCGACATGGGGTTGTAAGTTGTACAAATATCAGTGTTAGCAGTTAAGCTTCAACGAATTCTTAATTACGCAGAGAGTAAGTATTTACCTCAAGAGCATTACAACTTTGGACCAAGCCTTAACTGACTAAGATTTTAAAATATGATACTTTTCACTGAGTTATATTATTACTAAGTAAGTGTCTTTATTATTGAAACTTTTCTCTGCATTTCAAATATATTTTTTTTTACAAATTCTGTTAGCTTTTGTCCTAGAAAAATTATTCGGAAGTCCAAAATGTGGCCATGAAAATGACTTTCATCGGGCTATGAAGGAAAATTACTAGTGGAACCACATAAAAATCACTTTAGACAACCATTCTTATCAAATTGTCATTCATCACATCCCATGAATCAACTAACATCGATAATGAAACCTATGTCCATCTAAGAAAGTGACGTTTCACGGAAATTATAAACTTTGTAGTCATTTCGCGACGTGACCACTCGACCATGAAAATAGAAAATAGTTAAGTACCATATCGCCCGGTTCAAGTAATTGGTCATTTAAACGAGTGTGATTTTGGAAATTATCTTGCATGTAAAGCATTTTCTGTTGTATAACATTTTTAATGGTTACCAAATATTTGATAATGTTTCTTCATCACTTTAAACTTTTGCGTTGCATGTTTGTTAGATAATATAATATGGGAATTAGGAATAATTATTATTATGGAATACTTGATATTTAGGTGCAGTTTATACTAGCCGTGGTAGCAGGGTTCACTGGTGGATTTAGTGATGCATCTTCGCTATTTTTGAAATTTTCGTTGCATGTTGAGTACAAAGTCTGTACAGGAATAAGTCGGAATTAAACAGCGCAGGTGGTCAGTTTGTGACTACCGGTGTAACTTGCGCCGAAATATCAAAATGTAATGTTTAATGCATGTACAGTCCCTGGCCAAATTATTAGACGCACTATAAAATTTTATGTTTAATGTTAATTATCAGGTCATACTATACAGATCTATGGTTTTTGCTAAATGTAATGTAAATTTATTTTATTATTCACCTATTTATCTCAATTTTCAAGATAAATAAAACATCATACTATAGAATAAAAATGTATTTTTGAGCCATTGAAAAAAAATGGTATGAATGTGATTCAATTTTAATATTTTGTTGAGCCACCTTTAGCCGCTATCAGAGCTTAAATTCTGCGTGGCATACTATCAATGCATGACTGTACCATCTCCTGCATTTGAGGATGATGATTCCACACATGTATGATCTTTTCTAAGAGCTGGGTTTTGTTAATGATCACATCTTTAGCAACTTCTTTTTTCATGAGCTCACACACGTTTTCAATTGGGTTCATATCGGAGCTATTGCCCGGCCAGTCCAACAGAGGGATGTATTTTTCCGCTAAATATGCTTTAACAGACCAAGCTGTGTGACAGTGAGCTCCGTCTTGCATAAAAATGAAGGTTTCTCCATTTGGAAACCACTCTTGAAGCTGTGAAATCAATTGATTTTGTAAGACTTCTTTGTACTGATCCTGTCTCATCATGCCATTTACCACGTACAGACGTCCAGTACCCTTGCCACTGATGACTGACCAAATTGTAACTTTCGTAGGATGCTTTACAGTCTGTAGGACACAGTCAGGATGAAACTTTTCTCCATGACGACGCCGCACAAATTGAGTTATGTATTGTAAAATTTCAAATGTAATTTCATCACTAAAGCAGTCCGGAAACAATAGAAAAAAAATAACATAAACATCAAGAGTAGCACATGGTCTTGCTAATTTCATAGAAAATTATGAAAAGTACCATTTGTGATGAAATTATAAGATCTTACCGATCTCCAGAAGTCCACATCTTTATCACACCACTGTTTGGCCTATTTCAGCCGCTTTGCCTTCATTGCAGCTGTTAACTTGGGTTTCCTGGCGGGGCGGCAGGCCTTAAAACCTAAATCATTTAATTTCCTTCTAACACTGCGCTCAGAAGCATTCACATTAGCTTCTTGAAGTTGCGATGTTATTAGTTTCGTGGTGGCAAATCGGTTTTCCAGGCATATTTTCTTTAAACATCTTTCTAACCTTTTCGGTGAAAATAGGCTTTCTGCCGCATCTCTTCTTTCGTTTTGGGCTCAATTCCTCCCCTGACTCAATTCTCTTCTTTATGCGACGTACACTAGCTCAGAAACCATCAGTCTTCGTGATATTTCTCGGTTTATGAATATTTTTGCATTCACGAGGCCTTTTACTTCCGCTCTTTTACGCGGTGAAAGATCGCCTTTTTTAGCCATGTTGAAAATGATTATTTAAACTGTGCACACGAAATTAACAAATAACTGCAAAACATAAAACTACGAAAGAAGTAAACACAGCACATAAAGTCACAAAAATATATCCGCAACTCAAAAACGCGCGCAAACGCGACTAGAACAAGTTTATACTTAGTGTACTTACTTACGTTCGTTTTTCAAGAGTTTAATGTAGTATTGCCATAGCTTAATATAAATACAAATACGTAGTATAAAATAAATCTCTTTAATAACTAACCTTTTTATTTATGTGAAAATATAAAAATACTACACAAAAACTAGTATAAAATACTTAATTATTTAAAAAACTACAGTGCGTCTAATAATTTGGCCAGGGGCGGTAAGTTGCAATGCATGTTCGCGTCAATTTACGTATAAATAAATAATGTCTTTCACGATATTCTTGACAATTACATTGCTTGTTATTTAGATTATTTCCGTTACTATGCGGAGTAATTCATGTTTTACATACTTACGTTTTTTTTTTGCTTAGAAACAGTATTAATGCAGGGTAATTGAGTTTTTTCTTACATATGAATATGCAATCATTGATGTTTTTTTTTTGTAAGGAAAATGAGGATTATTTGAGTTAG
Source organism: Anticarsia gemmatalis (assembly GCF_050436995.1). Taxonomy (NCBI): domain Eukaryota; kingdom Metazoa; phylum Arthropoda; class Insecta; order Lepidoptera; family Erebidae; genus Anticarsia; species Anticarsia gemmatalis. Next base: position 7,059,389 of record NC_134768.1, on the reverse strand, counting down.
CCTTGTTTTATAAAATTGATGTAATTGAATCCGATATTATGTCTATCTGAAATCATTGACCCGTCTTTTGAAGTAAATTAGTTAGTTTCATTACATTGTCGGATTTAAACGTAAAATTTTGGCTGGAATTAAGATCATGTTTGTCTTTTCTTAATACATACTGTCTCGAAGGTGTACCTATTCTTTTTTCATAGACTTTTAGAAAAATGAAATAGTTTAGGATAAAATTAAAATAACGAGACAAAGTTTCAAATAATTTATTATTTACCTGTCATCCTCAATCAAAACTAAAAATAAAACAAGCATTCAGTTTCTATCATTTTCTTTCGATTGTCATTCGTTGTTTCATTAAATGAATATTTTTCATCATCATACAAAAACTTATGATTAATTATATTATTATTCTAAATTATAGGGTTATAAGTACGCAATTATTATTTCTGATTATAATAAAATAAATAAAAGGTACTCGCGTAACCACCTCGTCGATTAACGACCTGAAGATGTTATAATAATAGAGTAAAGAATAAATAAATTAACTACTTATTCTAAACAGCACCGTACAAATAAAATAACATATATTCTTAAATAACCTTAATGCCTATTTTTACAAAATTGGACAAACGAATGAAATACAGAAATGCACAGTACCCGTCGACTAGCCTAATATTATTACTATTATTGATTATCAAAGAATTTATTATTTGTATAATTATAATATTATTATTTAGCATTATTATTTGGTGCTTTCGAATAAATAGACTTACCTAATTAATGTACTAATACACACACATGCATAAAATCGCGTACGCAATTCTTAAATTATACAATACCTTTTATCATCATAATTATGCATCGATTAAATACTAATAAATACTGGACTTAAATAAAATATCTTATGTACTGAACTACCTAGTGTCGTTGAATAAGCATAATAAATAACTTTTTTTTGATTAAACATTATTCCTGTTTGCCCTAGCAAAAGGTCCAAAACACAGTTCTGGTAATATAAGTGCTATAATAAAATGCCGTGTCGTTGTAAATTTTGTAAATGTATGGAGTCGTAAGCCTTAATTGTTTGATGCCTACTGCTTCTTAGCGTAGGCTTTGTAAGCCCTGTCTTGAGCAGCCGCCTCATCCTCTACACTCCTCCTGTAGTGACCGCCGGGACCCGTCGCATCGAAGTCGCTGCCGTAATGTGACGACGAATACGTATGACTCTGGGAAACCTGAGGATGCTTCACGATTTCATAAGTAGTCTTCTCATGCGATTCTCCACCAGACACCAGCTTCTTCAATCCAATGATCGCCGATAACAACAGAGCTATCTTACCAATCAGCAAAGCCTTGCCCGCAATCATCGCGATCGCTTGGAATGCCATCGCCAAGAACCCACCTTTGATCGCCACACCAGCAAGTATTGGTCCTATCATCTTCTTCAGCTTGCCTCTTGCTTCATCCATAGACCGTCCTATATCCTCACCCACTTCCATTGGAGATATAAACACGCGATGCGTCTGCATCAATTTCGTTGTTGCTAGTTGCAAGTACTTGTCAATTTTGTCGGATGACAGTGACTCAAGGTCTTCATCTTCTGGAAGAGCATTAGGAGATGCCCTTCCCGCATCTGGTTTCTTCACAAGTGAAATTCCATCGAAGACCGGCAACGTGTCCATCCGAGCAGCCCTATCAGCTAATTTCACCGCCTGAATCTTCAAGCACTTAACAATCTCTTGTGATTTCTCGCAGTTGTCGTACACCCTGCCCAAAAGCCTCAGGCTGGCTCCGAAGGTGTCAGCCGAAGCAGAGAGCACACAAAAACACAACAGGACAATACCGCGGCACTGCATCTTGTTGGAAAACCGCGGGTGTCCCCTCAATGTGGACGATGTGGACGTTGTCCGACGTATGCGGTTGCGTCTATAGAAATGTGCACTGTGTAAATGTGCACTGGCATTTATCTATTTTCACCGGGAACTACATTTATCTATAAATCTTTTAGAGCGTGCAATCGTTGCATCGTATGGCCGTGCACTGAGCCATGCATGTGCACGTCCGAGCCACGCTTGTGTGATTTCCAATTTGATTGTGTGTGTGGCAGTCATCGATCTCATGCTGACGAAGCGGATTCTCAAAGTCAAGGTCACTGTCTCAGTTTAAGGATTTTGAAGGAAAACCTAAGAATATAATAAATGCTGTAAATTCAACAGCTTCTGAGATCAATGGACCAGACTGCAGTATGCCGGCTGCCTAACGTTGGTTTACAACAAGAGCTTTAAAGTTTTTCGCAATTGCTAGAGTGCTAACCACTGTCTTTTATAAAGGTTTTTTATACATCTTCGAAACATAAAATCTACTATATGTCTTTTACCTTTTGTATCAGAAACTAAATAATTTACAGTGCGATATGATCATGAAGTAGTATTTGACGCTTCAATGTCTACAAATATTATAGGGCGAGTCAAGATGGTATTATTTTATTTTAAAGCTGGAGCCACAAATCAGCTTACCGAAAATCCAAGGTGTTAATAAACTTAAAACTAAAACGAGAAAATTAAAATTTCCTACACTCTTTCAATTTTGAATGAGCTTAAAGTCTACGAGACGTTTAAAATGTACTGACTAAAATAGTTCTTACGGCAACAGTTAGAAGCGCTAATCAGATTTTCATTTTTTTTTTCGATTGGTAGTGGGGTGCCTTTAGTCGACAGTAATATTAAATCGCGCTACTGGTATCTTCTGCAATAATTTACTATTTAAGTCTGCCTACAACACGAACGGGACGCAACATAATTTTGCTCTCAATTACTAGTAATCGGTGTTCTGTTCGATAACGCCTACCATTTTAACCGATATCTTTACATCATCAGCTTGGATTATCTTTTCAGTTTTCAGTAGTTACAGCTAAATATAACTTGTAAAGAAGATTTTTGCACCAAGATTAGTAGTTACGTCGTTGGGGCACTCAAAAAAATATCAAGTACTAGCGGACTGGCTCGACTTTGTCAGGATGTAGTAAAATTTTATCCTGTTGATTTCATTTCCGTGGGATTTGTGATCCCATTAATCCCATATAAACATTGTCCCGACAGATACACATAGAGGTAATAAAAGAAGAATTATCCAATTTAGTTCAGTTGTTCAAAAGTTATGCGCATACATTATAATATTTTATGTGTAAATAGGTGTTTTTTTTTTTATTATGCGGGCTTTGTATGGGAATCGAGCTCACGTTTTCTACCTTCAGAGATATCGGCCTGGTGCACACCCTTATCAAAGCTATCAACAAAAATAAAATAAAAGATTTTTATATTTCTTTTAAGGCCTGACTGCTGAACTAATTGTCCTGAAAGTTGTGGGTGCATTTTGAACCATTGCTGCCCTCTGCCATTAATATTTTACTAGGGTCCCTTCGAAAAAGGTCAGGATTTGGCAATAAGTCTACCGTGCTAACTAACAGACGGTAGTACTTTCTATTAACGTACATATTTATTTATTCAAATTAAAGTTTGCGGGTCAATCTATGAGTGTCGATGCTGTTAGAGGCTTTTCTAATTGTTCATTAGAATTCCGTTTAAGTCTTACTTATTACTAATCTTGAGTAATAATTAATGGTAAAATGATGCGATATGACGATGTTATTATCGAATTAATTACATAATAGTATGCACGCAAACACGTTGATTCAGAACAATCTGTCTGAGACGAATAACCTTAGAGTGATTGACTTTTAAACGCAATTTACAATGTCATTACTATCTTATTTGAAGAGCAGAGATAGCCGAGTGGTAAAAGTTGACACCTCCCACGTGAGTGGTCGCAGGTTCGAGGCAACACACCAATGACTTTTCGAAGTTATGTGTGTATTAGAAATAATTATCACATGCTCCAACGGTGAACATTTATTGAGGGCATGCAAAGTCCCCAACCCGCACTTGGCCAGCGTGGTGGACTCAAGGCCTAATCCCTCCCTCATTACGGGAGGAGACCCTTGCCCAGCAGTGGGACGTTAATGGGTTAAATTTATTTTTTTATTTTTTATTATATCTTATTTGTAGGTATGTCTCTGTGGTAGTGCAGTAGCGGTAGTGTATGCGACTGCTGACCATAAGGTCTCGGATTTGGTTCCTGGGACGACAATTTTTTATTAGTAGTATCTAGTCTGTAGCCGATAATTTATGAGAGTGGTTCGGAGTTCGCCAACGTGCCCAGTATAGAGACAATAGGTCGAGAATATAAATAAGTATGTCTAAGTGTACAAAGTGTGTTAAAATTACTCTTTGTGTTATATCGAAATAAGCCAAAAGTAACTGATCGCTTAGATTTTTTTATAGAGTAGTCGGTTGTTTCTCATTACTTATCTTTAACTTAGAAATATGTATTTAAGTATATAATCTTATAAGAAGATATTGATTTTAGTGTTCTGTTTATGTAAAAATAATAGCAGCGGCCATTTCTGATAATTCTTACTTAAAATATTCAAGTTCTTAACAACAATTATTTGAACATTTTCGGACTGCAAAACTAATTTTCTCGTTACGAAATACAGCGCCATCTCTGCAGCGATGCGAGAACTTGTAAGTCAGGTGAATGTTGAAACTTAACATTGGCAATGAAAGGCTCAGCAACTGTCTCATCATAGAATGGCGATACAAGCGCTCTAACATTTCAGGATTCCACAAATCAAAAAACGCAGAATTTGTAATAATTTGCTAGTTAATTAAAAAAATAAACAGAACATATTATTATATAAAAATTCTAGCTTCTGCCTGCGACTTCTTTACTTTTCTTTTACACCTGTATTTCATAAATATCCCACATTTATATCCACTGTTTACAATCTAACTGAAAAACTCAAAGTACCTATAAAACCTTAATGTGATAGATTGTAAGATCTAAAACTTGTATAGTTTAAGAAAGCATTGTTCTATAATCATTGTTCTACTTTTATAAATAAATAAAACTTATTATTATCAATTATGACTCCATTTTCATTGCTTAAATCGAACCTACGTCATTATTGGTAAGACAAAACATCTTTCAGCACGGTGTCACTAGGCCAGCGATATTCTGTGATATGAGAGTGAATGGTATATGACCGTACTGCTGTATATGATGCGTATGCACGTCATATAAAATAATGGTGTACAAGTACTGGTGGTGTTGGATTGTGATTAAAATCTATGATTTATGTTTTTCTTTAGTGTGTAAGTTAAGTGTTGTTAAGTGTCCCACTATATATAATAATATATTCATAAGAACTATAGCTTCCCATCCTTTTTTTAAAATCAACACGGCAAACTGAAATCAGCCCTTCTCAAATGAGTCCAGATTATCCCGCCATTAAGACTTAGTTTAAAATTACAATGGTGTAAAAAATATTTTTGTATATCAGTAAAAAAGGTAAAGTTTGGAAGAAGCTCTTGTAAGCAATCTACCTATTGTCAACACGCGTTTAAAATCTAAAAAGTACTTTTATGGTAATAATTTAATTCTCATTATGATAATAAAATAAAATAAAATAAATTATTTGTATAGTTTTTATAATATTTTGATATTCAAACCTTACAAGCACGTACTGCTAAAAAAAAATGTTTTAAAGAACGACACTAAACCTTATTCCTTATACTCACATAATTATAATAAAATATCACAAGTAATAGAAACTACACAAAATATCACCAGGTACTTATCTCAGATTTATTTTCATGCTACACAATGATAGAAAAAACAGAAATATTATTTTCTCTAGAATCCAATACCACCAGCGCGTGTACCACGTAGTTCCCATGAAAGCGGGTGATACGGTATAATTGAATAGCTTAGGGATTATAATAAAGAAGTTTATTGTGTGGAAACTTCATTAAATTCATACTATTATACGAAACTGGTGTTTTATAGTCATAAGTTGAACAAGATTTCGACTTTTTGCGTTTAGTTTAGCTAGTTTTCACTTTCAGTAAGTGCGTGTTAATTTGGGTATTGTGGAGGGTATTTCAAACAATATCATATAGGTGTTTTGTTGTTCTAAATGACTGTCTTTTTTGGTACTACCAAATTGTTAGTTTTATCTTATGGTGATAAGAAGTAGAAACTAAAGATTTGACAGATCAAATAAATCTGTTTAAAAAAATACTATTTTATCTATATGAATAAACTATTCGCATTCCTATTCAAGAGGAGGCCAGCAGACTGTGTAGGAAACAAGGTACTACAGCTTTTCTCCCTGGTCGTAGATCCGAAGGACGGCCAATAACTAGATGGGAAACTGTAGTGCAAATATATGAGTGAGTGTGAGGTTTCCGAAGACGATGTTCAGAACAAAGCGAAGTGGAGTAAAAAGACCCTGACCCCACTAGAATAAGGGATTCATAGCAGGGAAGAGACAGAGAGAGAGAGAGAGAGAGAGATAGTATGAACTATTCATAGTAAATCTTTTTAGTTGCCGCTATATTCGGAAAGCTTCTAACTACTTTATGTTTAGACGCAGTTGTTGTAGTGGCCTCTACCCTACTATCAATTTGCGCGTTGGACTCGCATCTGATACCAAAACAGAATTGTATCCATACACAATCAAACTCATTACCGATACCAATGCACACTATAATCAATTTCTCTACCTAAAGTTCACGATCGTGTTCAAAGGTCATCATCTACACAGTGAAAGTGCATGTCAACAAATTACAACAAACTGTCATGATCCGTGACTAAAGTGATGATGTACGTTATATTTGGACAAGAAAGTCTTTATTTAGGTGTATTGCTGAAAGTGCTGTTGTGCTCGTGGCTTAATTAACAACAGCCGCGCAGATCGATCTCTGAGGTTAAGCCACGCTTGCCGAGGTTATTCTGTGGATGGGTGACCATCTGATACATATCGAGTTCCTCCGTGTTTCGGAAGGCAAATTAAATTCAGGTGCATCTGGTGAGACTGGAAGCTGACTCCAACATAGTTTGGAAGAAAGGCTATGCTGTTATATATTGTTGAAGGTGCCGTAGAAATTTGAAGACCCTTATCATTTGCTAACACGAACTTTTTTTCTTTAGCCTGTTTGAGTGTTTCACTGCTATGCAAGAGTCAGTCCTTTTTCTTCCAAATCACCCTTTCGGCGGCCAGTCCTACCTCAAATGCGGTCAAGGTATCGTCCGCCATCTATTTTTGGGTCTCCTTGTTGTTGCTTTAATAAAATATGTATTATTTTAATAGATAATTATTATGAACAGCCACTGTTGTCTAGGTGTTTACAAATGATCGCTGATCACGAGATCTTGGGTTCGATTTCTGGGTCTTTTTCTCTAATTTATATAAAAATATATTCAACAGAGCCTCGAGTTTGTTGGTGATATGGCAATAGGATTACCCACTTTGACATTACTAGCAATGTAAACGAAACGCTTTAGGAAATATTTCATACATTCCTAAACGTTCGGGTAAGACATTAATTTTCAAACTCATATTCGATGCGGAAACTAGTACAATTTTGAATCTATGAAAGTAAAAATATTGGAGATTCCCTTTCGCTAACAGTTTTTTAAAACAAGAAGTTATTATTATAAATATAGCAGTAATAGCTTGTCACTATATAAATTTAATAATTGTTTTATTAATTGCTTTGAAGACAGCCAGTTAAATAAAATATCTACTGTCAGAAAATATGTTTAAATAGTTAATGGGTCGGCTTGGAAGTGTATACGACTGCTGATCATGAAGTCTCAGGTTGGATTCCTGGGTCAAACAAAGAGTTAACCCATTACCGTTCCACTGCAGGGCTAGGGCCTCCTCCCAAACGAGGGGAAGGGGTTAGGTCTTGAGTCCACCACGCTGACCAAGTGCGGGTGGGGACTTAACGAACCAAGTTATTTTTTCAAATTCTTTAGTAATGTGTAGTCTATCAATATATACATAATGTTGTATGTAGGCAGCATTTCATATACGGTAGTAGGCTTGCATAGTAAAAACCTGAGCTTTTTCTAGTCAGGTAGTCTTTCTAACAACCCTAACTGCAATAAAAGTTGCTAGCCCTACACAACTATGTACAATGTTTGTACAAACAAATAACTAATTACAGTGTTGCTATTTACAACGGGTACAGAACATTATTCGTCATGATACATCGTCCATCTTCTTTTGACATGTTACTCGTTTCCTATTGTTCACACGCAATATATGTATATTGCGTGTGAACAATAGGAACTAAAAACAAACTGGAACTAAAAAGTAATTAACAAATGTTTGTTAATTACTTTTTAGTTCCACGCATGTAGAGGTACGGTACAGATTTCGCCGGTTATAGGCCTCTTGTAATTGGGTACAAAGTTTTTGAGATAAATAAGGCATGATTTCATATATTTAGGGTGATACTGAGACAAAATGTGCCATTAATATTTGTTATTCCCTTTCCTCTCATATTTTTATAGACGATACACGAACAGGACTGGTAAGAGATTTATTCTTAACATCCATACTAGAGGAACTCACTGAAGATTTTGTGACCGAACCACTTTTCGCTTCCATACCTGTAACGCGATTCTCTACAGTCGGTTCTAACGAACTATCAAGAATTTGATATTGCAAATGTACCGCAAAAATAGTTTTAACGGCGCTCGCTAGAGGCGCTGATCTAATTTTCTTACAAAATTTCTCGATAGCTTGCCAGTAAGTTGTCGTTAATCGATAGTGGTAGAGAATTGCGCTAATAAATGCCAAAGGGTACAAACGGAAACCTGTTACATAGACTTCGCTATCTGTCTGTATCTCATTTCGATTCTCTACTACTACTATCGACTACCGATAACCGACCTGTCATCGAGAAATTTTGTATGAAAATCTGATCAGCGCCTCTGACGGGTGTCGTAGGAAACATTTTGGCAGTACATTCTAAATGTCAAATGTCGATAGCTAGCCGGTTGTCGGTAGTCGATAGTGGTAGAGAATCGAGGTACAGTGATAGTTTTATTTATTTGAAATTTTCAAATTCTAAAAACCAGAATAAAATATTAAAAAAAAAATTCAACTGTCTAAATTAAGCAGGTAAAAGGTTTTATCAAAATAGTGTAATTTTCGTTAATTCGAGAGCCAGCTGAAAATTACTGAATTATTGTCTAGAACTAATTGTAGTTAACTAATAACATACTGTAAACTCGTTAATACTATTTTGTTATATAAATACTAGTGAAAGCAAATAATAGTACGTACTAAAACTAGACATCACGTTTTAGTAACTTTTACTAACATGAAGGTGCATACTCATTAGAGTGTTACAATGTAACGTTCACAAGGCATTGTCAGTGCGAACATTTCAAGTTATTTATTTCAAGCTATGTCTATCTTTTTTCTGTTCTACGTTGACACTTGTATGTGTATTACTCTTTACTTTTCATCAAATATGTCATAATATACAATAATTTATAAGGTATAGATAGGCTATCTTGCCAGTTACTTAGTGAGATGTCAACTACAGAAAAAACAGAAATACTATAATAATAATATAGTCCAATTAATAGAACACTTATTTTTGCAACTTACAACGCATTTCTTATTACTTAACTAATAAATTAAATCGATTCATGTCCAATATCAGATAAAGAATTAATTAGTAACAAAAAAATTAAATAAACAGAGTGCAATATATTCGGATTCTCCAACGTAACAAATAACCGCTCTAATCTATATGCACCGTAGTATCAAAATTAGTACTGTAACATTGAATAAGTAGTTTATACGTAGCTTACGTTATAAAATAAAAATAAAAACATGAAGTTATATGTATGATTATGATAAATAATATTACATAATAGTATATAACCAAATTGAATACAAGAATATTTTAGACTAGAGTTCTTAAAATTTATTTCCTGTCTACGTTTAAAATAAAATATTTTGCATGTAGATACTTTTATGTTTTCGTATAGAAAATAAGGATTTAGACATATTGTACACGAATAACTTAATATACACCATCAGCTGCATAGGACTGGGGGTCACTGCAGTTTTAAATTTTAGATTTTCAAACTATTCTCTTAATCTAAATAAAGCTCTCGACTATTCATACAAATTCTACATTTTTTTATTGTTTTAATGTAACAGCGTAACCTAACCATACTTTTTCTAATTACAAAATCTTATGAATTAACATTCATGATACATCAACAACTACACATACAATTAAAACTGAGTAAGATCTCTTTGAAATTATGTTAATTTTTATACTTTTCTTTCATGTGAATGACAGTTAAATTGCTTTGTAGAGATGTGTTCTCTATTTTTAGATATTTGTAAGTGAATTATGAAGAGGTTATAGTAACCTTTTAATTATGGTGTCTGTGGTATAGTAGGCATGGGTGAAGTTGAAAAATGTAATGAATTCGATTCTTTATTTATGGTTGTACTTTGTGTCTATCGATTTTAAAGAGGCTCTAGTCTAATTCCTTAACAGAAGACGTCAAAAAAAATTCCATTCATCGTTAGCAGATCTAGGAAACTTTTTTATTTCTTAGCCTGTTCGAGTGTCCTACTGCTGGGCAAGGGCCTTCCCCCTTCCCTTCCAAATCCCCCTATCGGCGGCAAGATCCTACCAGTCCTTTTCAAATGCGTCTAGGTCATCTCCGTTTACGTCTCCCGCGTCTACGATGAGCAGCCTTTGGCACCCAATTAAGATATACAGTTATTTAAACTAAAAGAAAAAAAGTAAAGTAAATATAGTAGGAAACTTAATTTTCAAAAATTCAAATTAAACAGTCAGCCATGATTTTTTTAGTATTTTTAAATAGTAACTTATTTTCAGCTTTGTTTATTACCGTTATTTTTTGATCTCGCCTATGATGAAAATTACACATTGAAGGAGTATTTTTCGTATCGTTATGTGTCAGATAGTAACTGTGAAAAATTTGAATGAATAGTAAGGAGAAGAATAAAGGTATTCATCCTAAAAGAAAAACAGCTTAAGTTAATCTACCACTCCAGTACTATACAACATTTATTTACTAAACAAACTAAAGTACTTATAAGGAAAACATATAAAGCACATCGTGAAAGTGAACCGTGAAAGGTGAAAGGGTCATCATGTACTTCTTTACGCCAAAAGTGATTTCAAGCACTTCGACATTTGGTTGTACCGTAGTGAATGTGTTTGACGGAAAGTTTGTACCATTATCGCGAAATTATATAATTTGGGATGGGAATTAGGAAATCGACCATTCGACCATAAGGTGTGATTGGTAGCGCTATTTCCCATAATTGGTACTACTAGACGATTTGTTTCAAATGAGTTATAGACGAAGTCAAAATAATAATATGTGCTTTAAAATATTTTTGAGAAAAGTAGTGCCTGTAGCTTGTACGCTTATTAGTTTTTCACGCAGCATTTTTACTATTGACTATCAATAGTGGTAGAAAATCTCATTTCGAACAAATTGATGATATATTATGTGAGGTGAACCTACTCACATGATTCAGGAGCGGTTTTTTCGTCAGGAAAATGCATTACTGCATGTCCCGCTCCAGGGAGGAAGCAAGGGTCTGACGGGCTCTCCCACCGGCTAGGCGTTCCAGCTTTAAATATGGGCATGCCGACTCAAAACCTGACGGTGTTCCTTCAACAATCACCATAAACCGACCAGGACGCGGTACCTCCAATCGGATACTCCGCGTAAGCAAGACTACACTTGCATATATAAAGTGTTAGGTAGTCACTAACTATGGACAATGTTCAATTTTAGTTTTTAATGGAACTTGAACTAACGACCCATTGATTCAATGCTAACGGCGTGGACCACTGTGCCTTAGTATCTGTCGCCTGTCATCGAGAAGATATCTGTATGGGAAAATGTATATCGCCTCAAGCGTTTGTTAAAAAAGTAATTTAGTTCAACCGGCTAAAGGTCAAACTAATATTAGTATAAATGGCAATAAAAAATGTTTCATTGTTTAGAGACGCTGATGTGAGAAAATGATCCGAAATTGAAAAACATTTTAGCCCGAGGAATCTACGTTGTCTATAGTGCGTTTTGGAAGTTAATGGTTAAAGTAGCGCTGCTTCAGTTATCTGTCTTAGTAAAAAATTCTAAGTATTGATATGTTTTAACCGTTAACATAGTGTATTCAAACTTTGTACAGTATTTAAATATTACTAACAGAATACTAACCCCTCCCAGATAAGCTAATTAAGAGTGCCTTCACGTTGGTATGTCTTATGACGGGATTCAAACCCACGACCTGTCAATCGAACAGCCGTCTATAAGGTCGGCGTTTCACAATAGAAGAAACAGTAAGTAAACAGAACAATTATACTGATATTATTATAAAGAGAAAGTATTGCTTGTTAGGGATATATACAAAAACGGCTCAACCGATTGGTGAAAAGCTTTCACTGTTCGATAGATGATGGTGCCTTATGGTGTCATGGAGTCAAGTGCGATAAGTGCCAATAGAAAGATACTTTAAGGGACTCAAATATAAGGTTTTCAACATTCTTGGGTCCCTTACTACTGCATTCTTTAGAGATGTTCGTAAACAGCGCTCATGTATAGTTTGGGAATATTTTTCAACAAAGGAATAACTTCGAATTATTAGCAGATTTTAAAGAAAGGAAGAGGATCTCAACATTTTTCTGTTTTTATTTTTTTAAAGGTTATGCTTTTCACGCTGTCACATTAAAATTGAAACCTGATTCAACGAGTATTTTTTAGATATCCTTAACAATAAATACGTTATTTGTCGGACTGAAGACAGTCATGTCAAGGTTTTTTAAGGTTTTTAAACGATTTATAGAAATGGTGCCAAGAAACGAGCCCCTCTAGTAAATTTAGTTCAACGTCTAGACAAGATATGATTCAGTCGTATATCAACTGGCTTGTAAATCCCGGCAGTTTCAAACAGCTTACAAATCAACTGCAAGTAATTTATTTACTTACTCATTAACGGGAGCAGTAATAGCCGAGTGAGCATTCGACTCATTAGAGTACGGATTCCATTGCAATATACTGATTTTTGAAGTTGTATTGTATAACAAATAAATAATTGTCACTTCTTTTATCAGTCAAAGAAAACATCGTGATGAGACCTAGCATGTCAGAAAGCTCTGTAACCTTCGCTACATACTACAAAACAAGTAATTCCTAAAAAGTTCTTAGGTCTGTTTGTTTGTATGTATGTATGCTTAGATCTTTAAAACTACGCTACAGATTATGCTTATAACTTTTAAACTCTCGCGTTGCATGTTTAATGTATAATAGAATAGGGAATTAATAACAGGAACGCGGTAATTCCCGTATTTTATTATAGATTATGATTCGTTTTTATTTAGATAAAGTGATTCAAGAGGCGGTTTGTGTGTAAAAGTTTTAAAGGTTTTTTCGTAAAATAACTGTTTAAACCTCCCACAAGTCAAGTCAAAGTCAATTCAAATATGTTTTATTTCATAAACTTTTAACAAGTAAGGATATATAGTTTCCAGCTCGTACGTGGTGAACTCAAAGCCTAGCCACTCTCTCGGAGTCCTTGCTCAACAGAAGCAACAGCTATCAATGCATTTTAGTACAATTATAGTCCCACCGGAGCAAATATGTCAGAAATGTAACAATGACGGCTTCTGTCACTGAAATGACAAATCTCTAATCCCAATTTACGAAACCTTGAACTGTTAATTTGTTTTAATTGTTTGTATTTAATACATTAATGATACCTACAAGCTAATCTTAATATACATTACATTTCACTTTCATTTATGTTAATAGCGCTTAGTTAAAAGAAAAACTGCCATTAAAATTCTAAAATCTAATTGACCCACGTACTTACTCGTAATTAATTTGTTAGCAACTGTCTTTATATATACGTCTCGCTGCTGGGCCAAAGCTTTACTCCTTGATTTTAAGAACGACCCTGTCTTCTAGCGAGGTTTGTTCAAAGGAAACTGGGTCATCTCCTTTCTATGTTCAGATCTATCATTTCATTCCAGTCAGTGTTAACCCTACTCTGTGTAAATTTAAATTAGATTTTGTCATGTCTCAAATATTTTTTTACTTGCACCATTCATTCTAGTTTCTTATGCTCCGAAACGGGATGTTAATCACAAATGCATAATTAAGTTATAAATCTTACATATTATTGAGAATATTACACACCAGCATTTGTTATGATCGAACACGCAGTGCAATATTTTATTCTGTAATAAAACCAGTAAAAGTGGTTATAGTCTATTCTATTTTATATAAAACAAGGAAATACATAAACTTATTCTTTCCACCCTTGCATTTAAACTTCCGTTTATAATCTAAGCCACATTCATATCTACTATTATGCCCCCGTAATAAAGACTATAAAACGGTCGGCCTCACCGATTCAACTACAGTCATTTTACCTCAGCCGTACCGCGCACAGCCAACATGTACAAAGTGCTATTACTAACGTTGTTCATCAGTTCATCATTCGCGAAAGATGACTTAGGATTCAGATACATTATGAAGGTATACGATGACTGCCAGCATACGGAAGGAATAGTCCCTTGTCTGAAGAGAAAAGCTATTCTATTCTTCGACCGAGCTGCTAGGATGGAAGTGATACCTTTAGTTGATGGAGTGGATGTTGTGAAGACGGGTCCAAGTGAAGTTCCAGCGATCTCTGAGAATGATATAGATGCTGTATTGCCAAGGAGTATGGATAAGGATGAAGCTTTGTCAAAAATGTTATGGGACAGGATTGCGTCGTTTGCTAATTCCAGAACGGTGCAGCTGTCTTTGCCAAGGATTTCGGGACAGGATTTGAACAAAGGCGTGGAAGAAGGTAATTTTTTTTATTTGACCTATTTTTTGACTCTAGGTTAAGAGGTCAAGTTTAAGTTTTGTTGTCTCTGAGCGTAAAAGCTTGAGTTATATGACGGAGTTTCTTAGTAGTGTAATGAATGGGATTCAAACCCACGTCCTCAGATCTGAAATAGAGCCTCCACTATTGGAACATTTCCGCTTTACATTTGTCCTACTTTTGTCCGTACTCTATGTATGGAATGCATTGTTTTGTTGTATTTTGTTTTGTAGTAAGTTTGATTAATACGAATAGTAGTTTATCGACAATTAAATATTTGGTACCACTTGTGAACATAAATCTAGTTCTGAAAGAGTCTGATGAATTTGCAAACAGTACTTCATATTTTTAAATTATTTATAAAACTATGCGCTTCGGAGTTCAATTACCTGTCATGTAGTGTTTCTAGGTTTATTTATAAGGCCAATGAGAGATATTTATAAAAGTAATTTGCATTCATATGCATAAAGTGCAGTTATAATTTTGCTATTTACTATAAAGTTTAATAAAGAACGACATTTAGAATTAATACGTGATACTAGTTAAGTTTAAGATTTATATATAGTCACTGGTTATGGCTCACTAAGGTGAAGTTAAGATAGGATTATTTTATGCTTCTTACTTTTACAAACGCGAAAGTTTTGAAAGGATGTCTGGATGTTTGCACGTTACTTTTACGTATAAAAGCTTCGGAATAGATTTAGATAACAAGATTGATGAAATTTGGCACATAAATAGTTGATAAGTTCGACTAAAAGACAGGACATGCAGATAAAATTACGGAATCTTACGCATAGATGAAAAAACATGAATTTCGGTCAATAGTTATCCAGTTAAACTCCAATGAGATGTGGATGATTTTAATAACTATTAGTCGTATCGTAAAAATCTGAGACCAAAATATCGTTGGTTTGACTCCCATACAAATAAAAAACGTAAAATGAATACAATATTGTAACGTATTTCTTGAGGGCATGCAAAGTCCCAAACCGGCCCTTGGCGAGCGTGGTGGACTCAAACGCTTACCCCTTTCTCAATTCGGGAGAAGACGCTTCCCCAGCAGTGGGACAGTAATGGGTAAAACGAAACGTATTTGCAAAAATACTGGATTTTTACTCAAACCTCGGTTTTGCAGCTTTTTGCAATATCTTAATATTAAAAGTTTTAATGTTAATTTCTGCATGTATTTTACATATTGCTACTTTACCTACTAATAACATACTTCAAGTTCAAGTTTATTCAAAGTAGGTTAGCGGGGTCGCAACACAACATTGCGACCTTTGCTCATAAATCATTGGCTCTTCTCGTTTTGTCTGTCATGTAGTAGTTATGGTCTTATGGTGATTGTGCTTTACTGTGTTCATCACAACATATTAGTGAATAAAGTCCCCTTACCGTACTTATGTATATGTTCATGGATCTACTATTTTTAGTAGATAACTGATTTTCACGTGGTTTTCAATAATTGAAAAAGTAATATCCGATAAATATTTTAGAGTTTTTTAACACCGGCAAAGCCAGGGTGGTCTTTTAGTAAATTACAAATGTATTGTCGCCTAAACAGGGATAATTTGACTTTGGGTCTGTCACTGTGTAAACGGTCAAAGTTCAAATTAGAAAAGCAGACTGCTTTATAGTCACTTGATAATCGTTGGTTTGTGGGTTAGGGGTGAAACTTTTGTGCAATAAAAGCTAGGGTAGCTTAAAATGTTACCTAATCTAGGTGCAAACAGCTTATAGATTTAAACAAACGTTTTGTTTGTTTTCATTAAAGATTACAAGACATTTTCGATATAATTCTACACTATAGTTACAATATATTCCCTATCGTCTTAATAAGTTCAGAAAAAATAGGTTTACAAAGTACTTTTTACGAAACATACCAATTTTTTCTCAAACATTTAAAACCCATTAGAAATTTACAACAAAATGATGTAACTGTTGCAAAATTGTTTTGAAAAACATGTTGAAGCTTCATAGAACGTTATGTTACGGCTTGTGGTTGAACTAACTGTAAATATAACTTCAATGAGAAAACTCGTTTGTGATTTACGTATAAAGGTGGTAAAACGTTAGGAAGAAAAATATTATTTTGCCTAAAGTACAATAGATAAACAAAATACGTGACGTATGTTCTTGCATCAATGTTGGTCTTAAGGGCAAAATAAACAGAAACGCGAAAAGAACGTTTTCTGAATTTCTGAATTAATACACAACACACACATTAAATATTCAATAAATATTCGCATAAATTACTCACAATCTGAATGATCTCATTGTACTGAAATATACTATTTCAATTTATACATAAAAATACTTTCATCAAGGTATTATTATGTTATCACACACGCTTGGCTAGATACGAAACGCAATACGTATATCTTTATCACACAAGTGCATCTTCCAATAGGATTTACATATCAATTTCATTTGCATAAAGTTATGCATCACTTGCTTCGGACATATCATTTAGTTGCGAGATCATTCCACTCGTACATGCGCTAGTAACACACTCTTTCGAGTTATAGAGAAGGAAATAAAATATCGAAGTCTTCGTATAATTTTGGGAAAATGATCTTACATGGCAATAGCTCTTAGATATGAGACTGGCATGGTAAATGGCAAACTGCAGGAGTAATTTATACATTAGTGTTTTCATATTTGGGTACACTACACATACTTCAAAAATATCACACTTGTCGATGCTTTGTACGAGTATGTTTGTATAACCTATTAACTATCAGCGATAATTTTCCCTACTCAAATTGTATGTATTCCGGTTCAGGTTTCAGGTTTGGATTTCCTGGTATCTTCTTGGTTCTGGCCACACTTACATTTTCGATGATTTTTATCCTATTCATAACTGTATTTGCCACACTATTAGCCGTCGAAGTCATTACTTATTTATGTCAAAATGAACGAATACATCATCCGTTTACACCTCATTATAAAGCCAACACAAAAGAAATCAATTTTCCCATAAAGCCTATCTTTAATACGCCTTTTCAAAATAATTCTCAACCAATTTCACAGTAAAAGCGTCTTTCACAATGGAGGGAAACTCTGCCATAAATATAACGATATTGTCGTTATTATAAATGGGTTCGGTGTGAGCTGTAATCGACTGTTCATGGTATAAAATGTATGGTGATCGTGTTAATAGTGTGGTCATCTGATAGCCGACTGATTTCTAATGGGTCGTTTATGTGTGTGGTTGTTTTAGTGATATTGAGCTAGGTCAGGGATAAGGCAGTCGTTACTTCTGTGACATTGATAATGGAGTAGGAGTGTTTTAATACCGAGAAAAAGCCAGTATTATTTCTTGCTTATTTGCTAAGTAACTACTAGACTTGGAAGGTATTCGGTAGTTTAAAGAATATACGTAATTAAAATTTAAGAAGTGAAGTTCGATTTAAGAAGGGGGTTAAAATATCTCTCAGTGAATAAAATCAAATCAAAAGTAGTCACCCATTTGTCTATTTGATAATATATAAACCTGCGACCTTTCTACCATATTTATATTTCTAATATTATCTCATGTCATTCAGTGACCACAACTTTCTAAAGCTGAGAGTATTCTTAGAATTTTGATTCTAAGTTTTTTCAGTGTTGCAGATTACCTAAACCAACAAACAGTCTTTTCTCATTACTACAAAAATATAGACTGTTTAAGACAAATGGCGATATATCGTGTAAATAATAATCACTACTCAAATGGTATGAATCAAATCGTTTTGTTACTCGAGATTGTTTTATTATCTACAATCGTAGAAATTCTACAATAAATATGGGAACCACGATTTAACTGCAGTTTTCACTCGTTTATATCAAAAAGACTTTCTTTTTCCGCGTGATCTTGAATTTGCCATTGTTTATGCCTAACGATAGCATCTTTTGTTGTAAAACATTTCAGATAAAAATAGACTAGTTTTAAAGATTTATTAAGTCTTCGTATAAAACACTGATTAATGAGGAACGCAATGTGTTTTGTGTTTTCTAGACTCATCAGAAACAGTATAGCAGCTTTTAATGGGATAATTTATCATAGTATTTTCTTAGTTAATTAGCAAGACCGTTAGAGGTGTAAATTATATTTTTTGAACAAGGAAACTGTGTTTTCAGTTACTTCAGATAAAAAAAAATCTATGAAACTGCTTTTATAGCACGTTATTAACGGGATTTAAGGAAAAAAGTGTCATGTTCAATTACATATTGTTTTTGGTAGTTGTATCTATTACTATTTTTTTTCCGGGTTGAACGAAAAACAGGGCATGTGATTAAAAAATAGGCATTATACAGTGAATGGATAATTAAGAAGGAATAAAAGATAAATAAGTTTTTGCGGAATGATTTATTTGAAATCAGACGTAAATTAAGGTAGCAATTACTCATATAATTTTGATTAATAACAAGAACTAAAACAAACATTTCAAATAAAAGGAAATTCGTGATTCGTCTTTATTATTAAAACGTCCAATCAGTTTTCCTCGTTACAATTGCGTGATACCATTAAACTAGTAAATTATAAGTCTATTTCCTATACTTACAATGTTAGAAGGAAGTATTTATATGAAGTCTGCATTACATGAACGTTTAGTTCTATCGGTCACTAATGATCTGTGACGCATGATAATCATAAAATGTACGTTTGATGTCTACCATAAAGAAGCTTTACACTGTCTTTAGTCACCAGCGGGCTTATCACGTATCTTAGTCGACAACTAGTGTACATCAAATTGATAGTCACTATTCAGTACATTACTGCTTTGACGTAACGTGTCAATCACTTTAATCTAAGGGAGAAAACAATAACAATGTAAAGCAAATAGTTGTCAACTAAGATACGAAATAGCCCCCAGATTCCTAGGTCTTGCGCCCATTCAGTAGTAGGAGGTAGTAGTTAGTAGATGAGACAATGATTTTAAATCGGAAGGATAGGTAATAAAAGAAAACTAGACTTTACATTTAATATCGTATTGTAATTTTATTTGGAGTACAATAGCCACCTATGTAATTAATATTTAAGTATACTTATAGAATATACATGCATTGTATTCTAGTATTAACTATGATTACTGAATGACGCAAAAATAGTAATAGTTGAACAATTATTTGACAATCCTTTTAGTAAACTAGTGTTTGGCTTTCAGCATTATTAAGTTCTTTAAACAACACTAAATTGTGTTTAGTTACCTTTCTAAGTCAACTGTAATCAGTTACTTTTACAGTTAATCCTTATGGCTAAGCATTCAATGTTTTGAACTGACGTATCTTCCCAAGTGTAAAAGTCTTCTAAAAATAGTAGCCTGCAATGTTGCGATTAGTTGCTCATAGATAAGTCAGTAGCGCGTATAGCTCTTACAGCATGGATTAATCTAAAAAAAAAAGCTTACAGTGATTAATTTAGTACCGATGTTAAATGAACGGAAAATTGCTTAGTTCTTTTGTAGTTGCATTCACTTAATTAATTATTAGTATGTTTTATTCCGTTAAGTCGGTGCTTCTAAGAACAGTAGCTCGTTACATAAATACGGTAGTACATATTGATTGCAAATTTGATTAATGTTGATACGGAAGATGGTTTTCTAGGATCTATTAATATACTTGCATGTAGGCAAGTACGTAGATACGTATCTTGTCATTCTGTCGTTCAAATCAATCGAAATTATGTCGACTGTTTAGTTAATTTCTTATCAATCAAACTAATCAAATGTAACCCCGAAAATTCAAGAAAGTTTCAGAACACAACAGTCTCTTGGGGCTGTACAAGAGCTGTAGAATACCTACTTATATTTTGTATAAACATCCCTCACGAGCAAAGTAGCAGGCATTGACACAACATCACCAAAAATAAATTATTTTAAATTCATAGCAAAGCACCCAACCTAATATTTCACCCTAAATATTCCAGGTCGAGGTAAAATGAAGAAAATGATGGGAATGATGATGATGGGCGGTGCGATGAAGATGGCAGCAATGATCCCACTGGCGATAGCTGGACTGTTCATATTAGCTGGCAAGGCGCTCATTGTTTCAAAGGTAAGATTGAAGAAAAACACTCACCGGTCCGTAAACGATCTGTGGGTTAAGCTACGCTTGGCGCGGTCATTCCATAGATGGGTGACCGCATAGTGGTATTTGAGCAGGGCATCTCTGTGCTTCGGTGAGTTGTCTATTAAGATAACAATCGTTAAGCCATGTCAAAGGCCTCTCGGGCGGCTTGTACAACTTTGACACTAGGTTGACCACTAACCATACGACAAACAAACAATAAAAAGGCTGTAAGCTTTGAAACCGATCTTATTGGAGACATGAACGGTAATACTGATAATAGTAATAAGCTAGAGTCGTTAATATTTTAGGGTTAAAAGATGAGCGACTATAAAGTGTAGAACTTAAAGACTTGTAGAAGCGTGAAAATTTTAGACAAGTTGTTTCTATGATACAAGTATACGTTTTATTAGATGTCTTTGTGGGTGAAGCAACCGTTGGCGCGGTCATTCCATAGATGGGTGACCGCATAGTGGTATTTGAACTGAGCGTCTCCGTGCTTCGGAGGGCACGTAAAAAGTCGGTCCCGGTTGTTGTCGATTAAGATAACAGTCGTTAAGCCACGTTAAGGGCCTTCGGGCGGCTTGAACAACTTTGACACTAGGTTGACCACTAATCATACGATAAGAAGAAGAGATAAGATTTTCAAAATAAATTTTTTATTAGTAATTTCGTTAGGTTTCCAAATTCAGATCTAAAATTTAATAAACCTAGACTTTGAGACTAACATTTTAACTGACGATTAAATAATCCATATACATAAGAGAAAGCATGTTATAATGAACTGTATATAACCAATTTACTTTATAATGGTCTATTAGTAGTCAAACCGCGTCTGGTATATGGCCATTTATTTCATTTACATGAGAAATAGGGGCAATTGCTTCAATTGACGAGATTTTTAATAATATATTGTGAATTGTTACGCTTTCTTTCACGGACGTAGAATTTAATTAGAAGACGCGTTTAGATATTCTATTAGATGATAATTAAAAAAAATTGAATCAAGATGACTTATAGAATTACCAATTACTAAGCAATTTTTATACTCAAAATTTGACATAGATTTACATTTTTTTTGCAATAGTAAAATATATATTTTTGGCATTAAAGTCAGCCTGTTTGCTAACTGCATAAGGAACGTAATATAACAATAATTAATAGAATGTAATAATATGTCTACTGTTGGTAATCCAATAAATTAATAAATAATAATAATAACAATTTTGACTGACATCTAAACACTTGACTAACTTTATGTTGCTGAAGATGATACCATATTACTAATAACATACAAACATTGCCAAAGCTCCTTACAACTTTCTTATAATTAAATCCTCTCTACACTCAAAGGCCCTACATAACATAATCTAGTTAACACAAACCAGGTCATTAATAATCTCGACATGAATCCAAGAAGCTATTTCTCATAGTTCTGTTCTAACATCTGTATTCATACTATGTATATATTCTCACGACACTGAACCAACAATGGTATGGGAAAAGAAACGATTAATTGTTCTAATTGCACTACCGTTTTCTCTGAGCAAAAACCAAGATGAGATGCAGGGAAGGAAATTGTTGAATGGCTGATTAGATTTGCGTTCATTCAATATGGTTGCTTGAGAATATGGTGATTTGAACTGACTGAGCTAAATACATAAATAGATAATATTGTAAGGTTAAGTAATGGTCTAAGGAGGAGACCTTTGCTCAGCAGTGGGACAGTAATGAGTTAAAAGAAAAAGTAATGAAGGTCAAAAGCAGACAAAAGGTGATAAGGAACTCAGAAGCCAAAGTGTAGATAAAAAGATAATAGGGCAAGAACATTATAAAAGAAAATTTACGGCGCCAACAATACGCAAAAGAAGGTCTCGTATTATAGGATAAGACGAGGATAACGCTTGAGGTCTAAAACCATGAAAAAAGAAAATTTTCTACGAAAAGAGTTATGTGCAAATATCGTTTTGAGTCTGATAAAGTAATTAGTGAAATGAAAATAAAGAAAATGCTGACTAACGGTTACTTCAAATGATGGTATAAAAAGATGAGTAACCTATAAATATTGCAGATTTATCTTTTCCCATACATTAATCATCATTAGGTCAAAAGTTTACTTCACACAAACGAAATTCCTCCTCAACAATTTACATTCATCGAGATGAAAACTATTTTCACATGACTTCATTAGCGTCCCAATTTCAAGTAAAAGTGTTTCACCTTTCAAAACAAATTAAAATTGGTAGGTACTCATTTAATTTCTTTGTATTTGTCTTCTATGAGATTTTGTGGGGTCAATGAACGGTCTCCTACTTTGAAACAATTTAAATGTCTTTTTAAAAATGGTGCTATGGTCAGACATGTGGTAATTAGTTTTAATTAGTTGTGGTCTGTTAATAATGATGTTGTATAAAGGGAAATTGTACTACAATCTATGGTGAAGGGAATGGAAATTTGACAAGCGTTTATAATGTAGAAATTATGGATGCTCACTATCATTCCGAAGCCAAATAAAATTTAAAAGCTTTAAGTCAAGAAAATTTTGGTTGAAGTTAGGGTATAGTTTTGAAGGGGATTAATAGGAATATTAGAAATTAAAAATGATCAGCACGAATTCTCATTCCAAGTATGAATTTACGTTACATTTCGTTGTCATTTAGTAAAGTGAAAATGCCATAGATCTATATTTATAAAAATGAATTTCTGTTCGTACACCTTCTCTGGATTTCCACAAAAAATTCAAGACCAAAAATTAGCCAAATCGGTCTAGCCGTTCTCGAGTTTATCTCAAATATAACTTCAAACCATTCGACGTATAACTATAACACACTAACAAACCCTTTGCTTACAAAATGATTCTTGTATTGTCTTCTAAGAAACCATCAAGTGCTTAGTTCCCCGGCTGCCATAGACCCTATGACACAAATATAAAATGATAGCTCATTGTGGCCGCGGGCAGGCAACGTTATTATTTAGCCCGCCATGATAGTCGTGTGGTTGTCAAGATGGTAGCTCAGTAACGTGGGCAGAATAATAAAAACAATAATAAAATCAAAATCATTTTTGTCAGGTTACCGTCCATAGATATACGTCTTTTTTTTTTAATAGCCGACGAACATCTGTAGGCACCTAGTGAAAAAGGCCTTAAATCTAAGGATAGTTTTTAAAGAATATTTGCAAAGAATAATATTTCGGCTCTATGCAGAAAACATGTGGTTGAAATGGTGCAGGCTGCAGAAAGCTCAATTGAAATTTGACAACCAAAGCTTTTTAATCTAATGCCTGTAACAAATATTTATTCTAGACTTATAAGAAAGATTTTAAGAATACAGCCGGGGTATTATTTTCTTTAGGCTGTCCAAAGATTGAAGAAACATGTAGGTATTTCGCAAAACTTCAGTATAAGTACGATTTTCTTCCTAACGTTACTTTCAACATTCCGCGATAGTTAGAAAGGTACATTGTCATAATTCTAGTACACCTGAGTCACGACCTCAGTATGTTTACTAACCTCACATAATATTTTGTACGCTATTATTATCATTTTGACCATTATATCCGTGTGGGACTTTAAAAGATACTTAAATTTCATTCATTGCTTTATTTACTTCTATAAAAGTTAATAATGAAGTGAAATTTTGTTAAAATGTTGTTTTTTCAGTATAATGTGTTCTTTCTGTTTAATAAAGACGAGTGTGTGAATGGGGTAGTACAAAATAGAAGGTATTTCTTAGTTGACGAAGTTTTATGGACTACCTGAGTTTTAAATTGAAGCCTTTATCTTCAATTATATTTTCTAGATAAAATTAAACCCAGTGTATTTTTTGCTAATATTGTACACTTTTCTGATACTTATACATAGTGACAGATTTTCAAATTTAAAAATGTAATAAGGACCTCTAGCTGTTTGCTTGTACACTACTTCGCTTTTTGGAAAAGACAGTTTAATCTCCATTTTTTTCTGAAACTACACCGCTTCTGAAACTTCTACACGCACAAATTTTTAACCCTTCTTGAATCTTATTACTCAACAAATAAGGCTATAAGAGAGTACAACCTTTAACACTGTTCAAAACAATTCTCGCAACAAATCAATCTTACTTAACCCTAAGTAAATACATCCGCTTGCACATAAAGCGACTGATAGCAAGTCATAAACACCAACTATCTCATAGCATTCAGGTCGTCTTCTATTATATTACCTACAAAAACGACGATCATGATCGATTAAGTTCACATGCCATGTAAACTGGGCCCTATTCCTATATGAAATGAGATGCTTGCTTGGTTTCTCTTTGGCAACCATAACCACTTTTCCCATTAAATTTATTGGAAAGGACTAAAAAAACCGTAAATCCCTGATACTATGATACTAAACATGGCTAAAAATATACAATTTCAATAATTTCATTGGATTTTGAACAATAATCTCTCGTTAGTCACTATGTCAGAAAAAATATTATATAGAGCTCAGGCATTAACTTCATCCACATCTTATCACACTACCAAAAAGGCAATAAGAGAGTTCAATTGAAGCACAGTTCAAAACAGTATTGCTTGCACATAAAGCGATTGATAGCAAGTCATAAACACCAACTATCTCATAGCATTCAGGTCGTCTTCTATTATATTACCTACAAAAACGACGATCATGATCGATTAAGTTCACATGCCATGTAAACTGTGTCGTGAATCAATGTCGAGTCATTGAGGGCGAGGAACAAATTGTTATTGGGTCGGAAGTGTAGATGGCATAGATTGTGCTTCAATGATTGCATGGAATCATGTGATTCTGTTTAGTAGAAATTTACATACAGATGACATTTATGACTTTGGTAGTTCTCATAAGGTTCAGAAAAGAAGGTAGCTGCCGTTTTTTATTAATTTCTTGTTATTTTTTTTCAATGGATGTTGCCCAAAGTATAGTTACGTGTCTAATGTCTGGTAATAGGTTCGCAGCCCATTACATAGAATTGACATGGTAAAGAGTGAATAGCTGGTACTGTATTTCGTAACATAATTATGTTTGCCGATTTATGACAGTTAAACATGATTTTACGAAAACAACTAGGTTTGTAGAAAACTGATGATTAATTGTATCGTTTTTGTTACATCAATGATTCTGAACTCTTTGATAAAGGCCCTTTACAAATAAACCATTGCTTGCTTCAAATGCTTTTTAAACAAACTTCATCTTAAAAATAGTTTCTGCAGTATGTAATAATATCACTTGCAAAGAAACCAATAACACAGCATTTTCTTCACAGTCACACTTCCTTACACCTCTAGAAGCACCTACCACAAGTTCTCACTGAACAAATCCTAGTAATTGAGTCCACACGTCTCGTTTGCGATCATCATTATTATACTCATCATCATCAACTCACTGACTTGTCACTTTCAAGCTTCGTTGACCTTGAGACGAGATAATATCACGAGTTATGCGTAATGGGGACAGGAGTAGTGGCCTAGTTATATTTAGATGCTTTTGTGGTATCAAAAGGGTTTTTGCTATGTCATGTAATCGTCTTCGCACTTTGAATCTACCAGTTTGATTTATAAGTTCGTGTCAGTTGCCACAATGTACAATGCAATTATGGTGCACCATCCAAAATTTCAATATCGACGCCCCCAAGGAATAAACCGGTAATCGCAAAAATCTAATTTTACAGGAGAAATGTTTTAGTGTTTTTCAGGTATAACTTTTCTATAAAAGGTAATTATGACAACATTGTCATATGGAGGGAAAGCTAATTTTTTTTCTAATAGTTAAACATAACCTGTGAAATTATTGTATATACACAGGATTAGTAAATCGCCAAAATACATAATACCGAAAATGGTTTCAAACACTTTTAAAGGTAATGATATATTAGGATCTTCACTTATTAATATTATTCCAGCAATGTTTACTTACAGAGTTATTCTTGTGAATTTCTTAAAAATCATAGACATAATATAAGTTTACTGAATTATCGAACGTGTTTTTACATTACAGAGGGTGATTGTAATATTCAGTTACCGACTTATTACGGTGAAAAATTAATAACCATAGAAGTGTAAATAATTGTAACAGTTATCGCGTACGCCCTGTATTTGTCTCGGTGTGAGTAATGTGCATTACATGTAGCGACATGTTCTTGATTCGTCGAGCGCGGGCCAGTTAACGCCAATACATATCTTAAGGTCTCAAATGATTACTGTAATAGAGTATTACCGAAAATGTCGGCCTAAAAATTTACGAGAATAAACCCGTAATCGCGTTAGCCAGAAGATTTTAGGGAATATTTTACAGTAATATTTCTTTACCGAAATTTGGGCATATAATTTAATTTGTAATAAGGTATAGCGGTATTTTTCACGTAAATAAAAATAAAAAAGAATCCATGGAACAAACATGTCATAACGGAAATCATTGAAAATTTTGGGAGAAAAAATCTGAAAAAAATTGTATAGGTGTATTCACACCCATAGATACCGAAAATGTAATAACAATAAAAAGTCGGTAATAGTATAATACCGGTTTATTCCTTGGGGGCGTCGATATGTGTAAGAACTAATGTTATTGACTATTATGTAATAACTTTATGGTTATTTAAATGATTTTTTTTTTATAAAAGTACATAAGTATTGGTATCTCAGAATCCAGTACTACAAATGCTGAAAATAAATTATAACATCTTTTATTGATCTCATATGTGAAATATCTCATGTATTCATTAAAATGCCAAAAATAAGATTCTGTTTATTTGGCAGTTACAACGATTTTCTCCAAGACATTTAATAATAAGCTCAATACCAAACATTGCCCAAAAAGAAACAATTTACACTAATTTCATTGAATTTTGAACAACAATCTCCCATTAGCGGTCAAACATAATCAAAAGGGACCGTTAAATCCACACAATCCTTCATCAACCATATCCACGTTCATTACCAACTGTCGAAGCTGTCAACACAAATTGACCGGCGATAATGATGTTTTATAAACAGCTACAAATTGTAGAATGCGTGAAGTGATGATATTGAGGTCGTATGAAGTAAAATTGTGTCAAGTTGTAGAAGAGATACTTAGCTGTTCACATTCTGTTATAATATTGGACATCTGTGAAACGTTAATGAGATAAAGATACGAACTATTTGTACGTATTTGAAGACTACATTTTGGGGCAGTAAAATCATTGATTAACTTTTCAAGCAAACGATAGCTTACTATGTTGATTAATACTATTGTCAGACTCTATGTGTCGATGTCGAATTCAGAGGATTGGATTTGGATTCAGTTTATTAAAAAAATCATCTTTGTTGTTTCTAGAGATACCTATATACTAGTGAGCAGTTTCGATAAATGACAGATCAGATTAGAAGCGCACTGCTTTTTTAATAGATCTATTGAGTATGTTCGCTATCACGCCTTGACTTTTAAATTATGAATGATTCCATTGATGTCATCTAAAGATTTTAGCCTTTTTTGTTTTATTGATGTAGCAAGATCCAATATAATAGTGTATTCTATTTATATAACCACTTTCAGTATAACAGTAATAAGTACTCAGTTTAATTAACCAAACGAAATCCAAGAAGGTATTAGAGCAAAAAACATATATTATTCAAATAATCTCATTATCAAAAGAAAGGGTATTCATTGAAATAAATTTGAATTGCCTCCGTCATTATATTTAATAGTTCGTTTATGTGAGCTTAAGCCGTGAAATATTTAACATTAAGTTTATATGAATATATTTGTTATACGAGCTGTCTTATTTAAGTAACGAAGCATAAGATAACTGTAATTGAATAGAATAATATAATGTCTTAATGATGTTTGTTTAGTTAATTCGACTTTATGAGATAAATAAGTTGATTGTAGAGTTTGACTTTTATAAACGCCATTTACTTTTGTGTATAGAAAGATTTTCTATACTGTTTTTTTTTTATAAATTAATATGTCTCGTTAAGGATCGTATTTTTAACTGCAAGATTACATAATATTAAGTTTTGAGTATCAAACAGATAATTTGAGGATTTGCGAAACATTGCACTTAAAGAAAAAAAATATTAAGTTATGCTATACAAATATAGGAATTCTATATTGAGACACGTTATTTTGTAGCGTACACATAATTTGCTATGTTTGAATTCCGACCATAGTCTCGACCATAGACTCAAGTCATGTTTGCACATTTATCTATTTGCGATATTCGTCTCATAAACCACAAACACGCGTTAACGCGTAAAATTCGATTACCTTCAAACTTTCATCGACTGATTATTAATATATCTGAATTCAACGGCTATTACTTCCACTTTCGCCATATAAAATTGTTACGATAATTGAAGATTTTAACAATCTATTATATCCGTGGAAAATTGATTTGTGTAGGCCTATAAATGTTGTAAAAACTACTTTTGTTCGCAAGAATTGTAAAGGCATAGAAGTGAATAACGGCTATAATACTTCTAATAAAATAAAATGTTATGATGTTTGGCTATCTTTTGCAATTATATACCTTAACTGCTGAACAGGTTTTGTTAAACGTAAATTTATTTTGAACCTGTAAAGCTTTGAGACAAAATGTACTGCGTAAGAGAATAGTTTGTGCGCCAAATATTTTTGATAAGAAATAAATTAGAAGTGAGGGGATAAAAGGAAATGAATAATAATCATTTCAATTATAGAGAGCGAAATGAAGCGAAATAAATAAGTAAAAATTTGGATATTAAAAATATTATTCGTTTCTAAACTCCTTACGTAATGCTCTAAAAGTGAAATTAGTTATACAATTTACTTTTTTATATTTCGTGAATTGCTTACAAGAAAAGAATCCCCGTTTTTTCTACAAATTTTTACGATTTTCTTGATAAAGATCTTGCTTACAAAAAACTCCTTTAGAATCATTTATAATAAATTATTTCATTTCAATATAACTTCAATAATATAAATACAATGACCTATAACATTCGCATTAACACGATTCTCTAACTACAGTCATCATAATCAGACTTACTGTTTGTGGCTGATTGAATGCTGCGTACTGACCTAGGTTTTGTATGATTGTATCATCACTAACCCATTACTATCTCAGTATATTGCTTTTAATGAGATCAGTAGCACGATTTCCTACAGTCGGTACTATTGAGTATTGAGAGTTCGACACTTAAAATGTACCTCAATATTTTAGTTCGGCACCGTCTAGTAATTGTCTAGTTCTAGAAACGATGAACAGTGTTTTTTTTTTTCCAAATTTGTCGTTAGCTAGCCGGTTGTCGATTGCCTAGTGAATAGCGTCTCAGTAGCGGGATTTCCAACTATTTGTATAATCGTATTGTTGTTGTACCGAGTACCGAGTGGGAAATAAGGATATTTGATAAAAATTGTTCCTTAAAAAAACGGTAGAGGCGCTGATGAACTTCTCATTATATGTTTTTCAGCTAGCTCTACCGAAATTTACT
The DNA here is from genome assembly GCF_050436995.1 of Anticarsia gemmatalis. Lineage (NCBI taxonomy): Eukaryota > Metazoa > Arthropoda > Insecta > Lepidoptera > Erebidae > Anticarsia > Anticarsia gemmatalis. The sequence continues at coordinate 7,029,088 of NC_134768.1, read as the reverse complement.
TACCAAGTTAAACTTTGATTCCAGTGATGCAGAATATTAATTTTGTTTCCGCTTTATTTCTTTCCCAGATATAGTAAGTTCGATTTTCAAGGGAAACAAATGATAAGGCTAATCAAACTATTACGGATTTTGGGTGTCATTCAATGGCATATGTGTTTCAAAGCTCTAATATGAGATATATTTTCGGCCTAAAAACTTTATTTAACAGGAACACACTCTACTATAAGTTGCTATCTAAAAGGGATTCTATGTCTGTTATACTTTAAAACACGGCTTGCCACTCACTTGCTATTAATACGAAGGCAACGATATATTAAGCGTACATATTCCTGTATTCTTAGCCTAGAATTCAGTCTAGGTCAACAGAAAGACCGGAATGTCTAAGCAATCAAGTAATAAACTTTCTATATGAGTAGGGTATTTTAAGGGCAGTAATTTAGGTGCACATTGAAGGTTGTTAAATGCTTTTAAAGCATAAAGAATTTTCTATGATCGTTGAATGTATGTTTATTTTGTTCGCTTTCAATCAAGCATTTTTTTGCTTTTTTTCGATAGAAACAGATATGGTTAACTAAGATCCTTCCAAATTGCAACTGTTTCTCAATGTAAATAATTGCTAATAAGCTAATAAATAATTCCACGGACATTGCGTTTTGGGATTCAATATCTAGTTAATTTGAAATCACTAAAATACTGCATTAAATGTAGTTTTGTTTATCTTATACCTGAATATAATACATTATACTTCATATTACATCGCAAACATGATTAAAAGATCATAGAATATATGTCATTTCGAAAAAACTTCTAGTATAATTAAATAAATTAAATAAACCTTTTATGAAAACTTTCTTCTACCCTTTCCCAAGCATTCTCATCACTTAGGTCGGTAGAAAGTCAATTTGCGAGGCTCGGAGTCACAGGTCACGTTAGAGGAAAGTATCAAGTCATGATAAGTATGTGTGATTATGTTTTTACGTGCTTCGCTGGGAAATTGTTTTGATGTGTTTGAAGGGCCTTCTTAGTGGAAAATACAACTCTATTTCCAGATGGGTCATAAGAATAGCTTTTTCATATTATTGATAACTTTACCATTCGTAAATTTGAGCTGTACTTCAACAACTTCGAAGAGAGACTTGGCATGCACGAGGTATCTAGATTATATTTATTTCCCAAATAAAGGAGCTTTTTACTACATAAAGGCGGTCACTGATGTTCTAAATTCTGTATTTTCTAAAATATATCTCCACCGGCCGCAAACCTCGCCTACTACAGTTCACCAGTAGTACTTAACTATAGTAACTTAGTAAAGAGCCTTACAGTTAAGAGCAACTTGTAGTAGTGATCACTAAATTATTGAACTGTAGTTATATATTGCGACAAGTGTAAAAAACGGACACATGATACGATACTCAAATTTATTAATACCATTCAATCAAATATTTATCTCAAAACCGAAACTGGAAATCGAACACTGGACCCTCGTGCCTAAATCTTCCATCGTCATCACCTACACCACTATTCCACGGAAATGACCAAAATAAATCCTGATTACTATAATATGAACTAAATGTACACCATTCACGCAAAAACTCATAAATCACACTTTTAATCGCAGTAACTATTACGTTACTGATAAGTAAGTAGGTCGGTATTAAATAAAAACCATTTGCGTGCAATAAACGAGTGTATTTACATTTTTTTATGTAGGTCATTACACTTTGATGTTTGTAAATCTGACTGTGAATTAAATTGTGCGTGCTTGATAAGGGGTGTTTATTTTTTGTGTGTTCGTATAGGGTGCTGTTTTTATGGTTCCGCAGTAGCGAAGTGCTATAGTAACTAACGGAAAAGTAAATATTGGAGGCTGATCCTAAACGATTCAAACAAGATGCTATTATAGGCCAAAAACTCAGTGGAGAGCCTTGTGTATGCAGAAACTTAGAACTTCCGAAACCCGCTTACGCAGCTGACAAGGGCCTAAAAGAATTCTTCCGTGTCTCACATGCAAGCACAAACTGTCTTCGCTATTCCGGGGCATGCTTCACCAACCTTTGGGATGTCTAGAAGTCCTTAAGCACGCCAAAGTAGTTTCCAAACCTATGGCAAAATAATAACCACCAACATGTAAATAGAAGTATTTAATAGCGGTACGGAATCCTTCACATGCAAGTTCAAATCACACTCGGTCGGCCATTATTAAAATCTTGAAAATGCGTGTACAACCTAGCGATTGTGATTGAATGAACGCCACGCGAACAACAATGCGGCTGTCGTGCATTCAATTCCCACGCGGAAAATTTATTGGTATTTTATTACACTGGCATGTGAAATAAATATCATTATTTGTATTGGGATTTGTATGTTTGTAAATTGTTTGGCAACACTGGAATCTTTATTTGTTTGGTAAATATACGACTAATATAATTAACGATAATAACACTGCCACTGTGAATTGGGTGGAAGTATACACATCTGCAGATTATTAGATACCGCCATAAACTAAGACTACGTTGTCTGTCTGTTTTTTAAATTGAGACAGACATTTAAATTATTTTGCATCAAATATTAAGATAATTTATTAAACGCGAAAGTTTGAGTGATTTTGAAAACTAAACGTAACATCGCTTAAAAACAAAATATATTTTTTTATAAACTTGAACATATAGGTAATTTATAATCTGAATAACTATACAAAAACAAAAATTATGGGAATACACTCCACTCACCTGAAATCTTGGGCCAACAATAGTTGAACCAAAATTTCAAATAAGACAATATTCACATACCATCTTATACTGCAGTACTTATAAAACAATTCCCAAAAACTCATAAAATGTTTTTGATAGACCAAAAACTAGGGTCAATGTCCCTGCACGTGGTTTTATTCATATAACATGACGTAACTTAGTGCATAGCCTTGAAGACAACGGAACGAATGGTAGCGTGTTCAGCCCCGATTGTGAATTTACAATTCAAATCGATAGGATTTGTGTATTTATAGTTTATGGTGAACGAAATAAATAATCATATTGGCTTCTTCCGGTAACTGGTACTCTTCTCTTCAGAATATTATTTCGTAATTTGGTAACTGGTGCTGGTTCCAAGCTATTGTTTCGTAAGAAGTATTTTAAGACCTTTATATTTCCATCAACTGTCTAGAAAGAAGTTGACAGGCGTTGAAAATTAAATATGAATTATTCAAATACTTACCAGAAAATTTCAATATTTCGTATAACCTCCCAGGGGGACCAAAAATTGAATCATCATTGGAATGCCTGAGAAAATGGCGTGCACTGTTGACTTTACAACAATAACAATTGACTTTACTACAAAAAAAAAATAATATGCTTCTATACATTAAGTAATTAAAAAGGAAATAAAAAGGATATAGAGCATTAGAGGATAGAACTTGTCATAACAGTTCGATGGGAATGAATCTGTTTTGTCGTGTGGGTCCTTTAAATCACTAGCTTCCGGGAGTCATAGCACGTCATAAATACATGTATGATGATTATAATGTTGCAACAATATTGTGTTTTAGAAAAGTTAAGAGAAAAGTTTAGATGAAGACGTTAGAAAAATTAATCGAATCTAAATTAAGTATGATTGAAGTAAATGACCATAGATAAATATAAAAAATAAACAATTTCGTTACAAAGAAGACAAAACAATAGCCAATTTATGAGCAGTAAAACATCAACAAATATACGAAACTGCTGAAAAAATAGTATTCTTATTATCCCTAAATGTATACTTCGTCTTATTAGGCAATAATTTCTTACATGTTTTCATTTACTCCGATAAACTACAAAAATCCTATTACCCGCACTAATTAAAATGACTGAAACTCTTTAATTCAGCCACAAGCATTTTGATACACAACCCTATTTCTTACCATATAAGCAATTATGTTCTTTAGTAGCACACCAATAGAGCACACTTTTCCTTCCACTTCAAAAAAGCATGCTAGAGTAGTCTTCTGTACAAATTTCGACCTTATTCGCTGGCAATTAAGTTTGATATCGTTTGTATAGAAAATAGGAAAGGAATTTAATAAGGCATACGTCACCGACCTTCGGTGTTCCATTCTGGAACAATTTGCTTCGCCTGCACGCATTGTAATGTAGCCAGTGTTGCTGGTTTAGGGAAAATTGCTAGATTTCGAGGTAAATTTCGAGTCTGTAGAAAAATGTTAGAGCGGTTTGTTTTCATTTTATGATAGTTACACGAATGAAAACTATTCTAACTGATAATGAAGACTATTAAAATGCGTTGAATTATGTCAAAGATAAATATCAGCTGTCTATTAAAATACATACCCACAGATAGTTCACCAAAGTGCCATTTAAACAATATGTTTTTAATTTATACATTCCATTTTAGTAAGTTATAGTAGCTTAGCCTTACAAAAGAGTTTGGTTCCTTTCATACAAATATTCTATTACCCTAAAATCAAATGTGTTCAGGCAAAATAAATTCACACTCCTGGCAACACAATTCAGCTTACAACAGTCATCTCATTGCAGCGGGCCGTATCGCCCGCTTCTATTCCAATTTCAAACTCCAAATGGAAGTCGTTTCGTAAATGGAAGCCGAATATTTTTTTTCTGTCGTTTCAAGTAAATCTCGTGCGGCTTGTGTTTTTAATCCAGCCGTAAGAGATTTATTTCTATCGATAGTTAATAAGCCTCGAAGTTCAGCGTTACCGGCTTGACACGTGGTAATGTTATTCAAACTTTTTTACTACGTCTAGTATCCTTGGAAGTTGAAAGCATGCTTTGAATTTGTGTTTGTTTTAATCCCTTTCTGTGTAGAACTAGTTATTAAGTAATATACATTATGTGTAGAATGTTTCACATTTTCTTTCATGAAAACGCTTTCCATAGTTTACGCCAGGTTTACTTTTACATTAGTAGCGGATAAATTATCAAGAAAAGTTTCGTTTGTCCATTTCATACATTTGCTGTCATTATCTACTGGCTATGTTATCTGAGACTTATTCACAAGCTAGGAAACTAGCATTTATTATATTCAGTATTTATATGTCAGCCAAGTTTTAAATCATTGTGTGTATATTAATTTATATAAGTTTTTCCTTGGTGTGTTCAAATGTCAGTCTTTTAACCCCCTGTTTCTAAGGTACAATTAGCGGTAGTTTATATATTCAATAGTGTCAAAACTGATACAAAAAAACGCTATTAAATAGATAAACTACCGTTAAATTTGTTCAGAAACCGGGGGTAAGTCACTTGACTGAGCAATTTAAATACCTGTTTTTTAATTACTTCAGATCACTGTTTGTGGACTTTGATGAACCAATAATAATCATTGAATTTGCAGTTTAAATTTGGTCCTTTTCAAAAACGAAATATTACCTTTGTTAGTGAAAATAAAGCTCATGTTGGTTTGTGTTGCTTTTACATTATTCAATAAATCATCGTATGTATCATCGAACGTGCATCAAAAATTAAAAGACAGACGATCCGCGATTTGACAATTCTGCTATATTTGTAAATATTGTATGTGATTTAAATTCCTAAGATGATTGAGTCTATAAATATGCTAAATAATAAATAATTTTCTGTCAAATAAAGATAACGATACAGCATAGCATATGCAAAACGATATCTTAGAGAATGTTGAATTATAATGAACCTCATCAATACCGATTTTAAAAGCAGCTCAGTCTAGACAAAAAAAAATGCGATGTACCCCACAATTCCTTTGGCCAAGGATAAGTTTCGATATAGGAAATAAGCCTTAGAAACTGGAAATCCAAATTTGCTTCCTTTCACTATCAAAAAACGTCTGAAACTACGACTAATAAAAGCATCCTTTCTATTCTACAGTTACATAAAACTGCATAAAATTACAGGTAAAAATTTATGCAGCAGATAAAATTTAACGACGATGTTCGCTTGACTAGGTTACCTTGTGCTCTTTTTAGGTTTTATCAAGATTGTAGTTTTGCTGCATAAATTTTGTGTGTTAGTGTATTAAAATTTGAATACAGCTAGTAGAGGTGAAATTATAATAAAGTCTAGAAGTCTTTACGTTTTAGTATGTTTTTGTAACAATGGGGAGTAGCAAGGGAGTTTATTATTGCTTTCTGAAGCCACCGTATTAGGGCTGAAAGTCAGTAACAAAATAGTAATTTCCCGATTTTTCTTGTTGATGTTAATTGAAGTAATAATTTCTTTAGAATATACATAGGTACATGTATTTACGTACTAACCGAGACAGACATAAAGTCTGCGTTTTCGTAAACAAAATTCGGCTACACAAGTCTGGGAATATTATATTAAAATTACAACATCATCTATTCACATCTGCTCGTATTATTACATAGCTAAGGCTTACGTCATATTCTTCTATGTGTGTATTGTCTGTTTAGTGTATCAATTTCTATGTGAGTGCTATCAATTTCTTCCGCCACTTAAGGAAGGGTTCCACTTAAAGTCCATTGTAATTAAATAGTCACTCACTGATAAGATGTGCTACTTTAGTACGAAATGTGCAGCTATTTATAGGCATATTTTTAGCTAGGTAGTTGATATTGAATATTTTTTTAGATAGGACTGTCCTAAGAGTCTAGGAAAAAATATTATAAAAGGGGTAAAACTAAACAAAATTCAAAGGAAGAAAAACCATTTTTTTACAACTATGGACTTAATGCGAAAATTTGTTCTACGCCCCGAGCGTGTGTACGAAAACAACGTTTTAAAGTTTTATATATCCATCACTCATTTGTATCGAGCTCAACAAATCCCACAGATAACGTTAAAAATATTTAAAACAGTCCCGGTTTCAGCAATTCTAAAAATCTACCAGAAAGTTTGCACTATGGAATTTTTACAGTATTTTTAATACATTTGCTCCCTCATCTATAGCTCGTGAAACTGCTAAAATCTTTAAACTAATAAAATATTTTTCTCAATTCCAGATCGCGCTTCTTCTCTCGGGAATAATGCTGCTGAAGAAACTAATGTCAGCGAAGGGTTCAGGCGGTGGTGGTGGCGGCCATGATTCGCATGGCTGGTCGTCAGGCGGCAGCAGTGGAGGCTGGGACAGACGTGCTTATGACGAGCTCGCGTATTCAGCTTACAAAAACGAATAGATTTAAGTTACGCCAGGTTGAAAATATTCACGATTCAATGTGATATTTGAGTCTTTGTTTTCATTTTTGACAGTTTTAAAAGAGATTTTTGATTCTTTTATCGGATTCTTGATTCTTTTAAAGCAGTTCTTGATTCTTGTATTTGGTCTTTGGTCCTTTCATTATTTGTTTTTTATCTTTAATTGACTTTTAATTCTTTTAAATGAGTTTTTGGTCAGTTCTACAAAAAAAATTCACACGTTTTTTGTAATTGGACCATTTTACTGTGCCCTGATTAATATTGGTTAACTAGAGTGGCAGCTACTGTTATTATCTACAAGGTTATCCACTTACTTACTTCCACGGTGAAATAGGCTGTACACAATCATTAAAAGATAAAAATATTTTCATTACTTAGTGAGTTCTACAAAACACACGATATATCGTGACGTTTGACATGACTTCTTAGCTATTCAGTTTGAAGTGAAATACATTGACTTATTTTATTGTTACGAGAGTTTAACATGAAAACCATGACTAACATAACTAGCAATGGATTGACAACAAAGCGGTGTTGACTCGTGAAATATTTTTGTACCTTATTGAGTTAGAAACAATTACGTAGGCTAGTTTTTTATTCTTTTAATTTTAAACGCGACAAGGAGTTCTAATTAATAAAAATAAAAGTACGATATTTGTTCGCCCACCTTCTTAGAACCTTTGTCGAGTTTTTAAAATTATATTTTTTATTTTACAATTTTTAGGGGACTTGTTCAATCGTTTTGTAAAAACGATTTTTAGTACTTTTTATTAAAAGGCTTATTTATTTTAACTATAAGGTGTGACTGTTGATAATTTTAATTATTTGCGTTACTTATTTAATTATTTGTGCCTAAATACTCGCTAATTGACTAATTTATATTAATTTAAGTTTCTTGAAAAGTATACGAATGGTGAAAAATTATGTACATTTTTTTATACAGGTATAGGTAGAATAAAATAAAAGTTGGAAAAAATAAAAGCATTTTTCTTTAAACATTTCTTGAAGGGAAATTTCCTTGAAACTTGGCTGCAGTTTGTAAAGTTTCGACACGATCAAGACATGTTTACACCGAAGGTTGAAGGGTTGAGTTCATGTATTTTGTATGAGCTACTAAGTAGGTCACTGAATTATTTAGATAGCCTGTTTATCTATTAGGAACATTATAAAGCCATTTTCCTGCAATCTTTTAAAAGCTTTGTAGTGTCTGATGACAAACATGGCAAAACATAGAAGAGCACTTTAGATTAGAGATTTTAGTAACACAGTGATATGTATTTACATAATACAAATACATTGATCGGTAATCGGAAAAAATACACTCCAGATTCGATAGGGAATCGGCTCAGTGGTTATAAGTATAATTTTGGTACATACGTTTACATATTCCTACAAAACCATTTTAAAGTTTGATTGTAGGCGTCTCGAACTAAATATAACTAAAAAAGACATGTAAAAAAATAAACTAATTAAGTAATACTAACTAAATAAAACAGTACATTACATTAAGTAGGACAGGATAAGGTTGATAATAAATGCTTTTTCAGCCTTCTTTGAAATAGTAAAAACCGGCCAAGAAATACATCATTTGTGAAAATTTTACTATAACACCTTATGAGATAAAGCCTGGGGCAGACAGACAGACAGCGGAGGCTTAATAATAGGGTTTTACCCTTTGGGTAGGGAACCCTAAACAACAACTACAGACATACTTTTTATGTGAGAACTGTACTATGTTGCTGTGGGTTGTAAGTAAAAATATTCATGAGCGATTAAAAGTAACAAGGGGTACATAATAAATTAGGTAATTTGATTAGTTTACACTGTTTTTAAACTACTTACACGGAGCATATCCATATTCACACGATTTTGAAGAAAATATAATATCATTTGAAACTCAGGGCAATCAATTACAAGGTAAGATAATTATTTCCTGAACTCCAAACCTTCTCTCAAATAAACCGTCGTGGTTTATATTCACTGTATTAGAGTACATTGTATGTGAAAGATGTAAGGGAAATGCGTTTTTAGAGGACGCATTTTTTTTTTTTAATATGTATCTGGAAGAAAGAGACCTGGTCGGAGGAAAAAATCCTGGCAGCGAAACATCAGAGAATGGACGGGCATAGGGATTGCTGCTGAACTCTTTCGTCTGGCAAAGGATAAGACGAAATATGCTGAGCTGATTGCCAACCTTCGCTAGTTGAAGAGACACTTTAAGAAGAAGAAGCTCCCTACACTACTACCTTCTTCCAAAATATCGGCCGGGCGACAAGGGTGGTGACCCCACAAACTTAAGCTTAAGTTTCTATTGACATTATACATAAAAAAATAAAATTGCGTCCTCTTAAAAACTAAACCAAATACAAAATCTAATTATATTGACATATTTGAGACAAATGATTTTCTAATTCTAACACTACCCTATTATGCTATGTATGAGATACACCCCCGATTCGCTATTAACAATGTTAATCCGATGTAATAGGAGGCGAGCCTTTCCCCATATTCAGGGCACGTCATCAAATTTCGGGCAACTATTAGGAGTCATTCTTAAATCCATAAATAAGAATTACCAATATCACTCTGGCCGACCCAGGAATCGAACTAGAGACCTAATGTCATCAGTCAGAAACAATTCCAATACATATCGAGGAGAGAGGCATATTTACGAAATCAAGTAAATAATTGTAAAATAAACAAAATCATTTAGTAAGTACATACATAAAAATAATAAATAACCGCTTTGAATAGTTTTCTAAACAACGCCATCTATGCAAACACTCGTACACTTCTTGCATGTACGCGCCTAGTTTTGTACTTAGATTGTATAGTACGTCGTGTACATAAGTGCTATAACACTAGAGCCATCTAGAAGTAGTTATTTCAGTATACTAGTTTTATATGAGCATTTCTCAAAATATTTGACCATACTCTCAAAAATAGTCTAAAAATAAAATTCATATATATTGGACATATTACGCTAAATATAGGTAGCTTAAACTATTCAAATTCTGAATTTGTGATTGATTTTCTGTTTTAGAGATGTTTTATATAAAAAAACTGTAAAATATTAGTTAAGGGTAAAATAAAAGTTCCTTTTTTGTTACTTGGAAATCAGTGTACAATCATAAAAACTCACTCAAATTGTTTTATGTTTTTATATTTTTCTATGTAGATTATAACATTATAACATGTTGAGAAAAGAAAAATTGTGAATAATGTAATACAATATTTTTTATTGGCACTACATCTGCTTTTTTGTTACCATTAACACTTTCTACTCACAAAGTTTTGTTTTTCTATTAAACTGAAAAGGAAGAATGCCATATTTCTTATTTATTATAAAATATCTGTCATAAAGTCAATTTTAAACCATTACTTATTGTCTTTAAATTTAAAATAATAACAATATAAATTTAACATAATTATCAGCTTTATTTAGGGACAGTAACAAAATTAGAAGCTTCGGTAACAAAATTGGAAATGTTAGGCTTAGCATACACATACTTGACATTATCATAAAATGGAAATAAAAAGTAGTAAAAATCAATATAAAATTTTAAAAAAAATTACGAATGTTTTAAACATTCCAAAAATAAAAGGTTCATCAAATGAACTAAAGGAAACAAATAAAAACTTGTGCCTACTTATTTATCACCTTATTTTTAACAATACATTACAATCAATTAAAAATCCATTCGAAAAATAAAGTAGGTACTTTAGTGCTACGGTCAGCCGATTCTACACAGCAACCGTTTTTATTTTGTAATATTTATATAGATATATATATTACATATTAGTACAATACATTTATTGTAGTAGTATGTAATCGGTATTATCAAGTTTGGTGCTCGTTTGAAAATAATGCCCTATTGATGTTAGATCCTATGTAACAATTTTCAAATTAAGCAATATCAACGTAACTTTAGAAAGAGAAAGCAATATTATGCTATAGGAGTTAAAAATAAACCTACAACAAAATTTTTATGAGATGTGTACTTGGCTTTATAAAATCCTTTTTTGTTACCCCGCGTTCCGATTATACGTTACCACGCGAAAGTAACAAACACAGAAGTAACGAAATGAAGGTTTTAGATATTCAAAAAATAAAATTTCCGTTAAATTCTAACAGTTGAAACAAGTATTTTGCATCAAAATGTAGTGCATAAAACTAACTTTTAACCAATTTTAACAAAATATTAAATCACTATGAACTTACCTTGACACAACGTAACAAATCCTGGAAAGAATTTGTGGCAGTGCAGTGTGAAGTGTCTGGTCGCGGTTGTTGTTGACTCCAAAATGTAATTTCAACAATATCGCGAAGTTAAATGTCATCTAAAGTGGTGCCACGAGTAAAAACACTAAATAATTTAACACCTTTTGAAAAAAATCGATACGATAATCGGTAACAAAATCTGAATTTTGTTTCGGAACTTTTTATGGGACAATATTAGTTTTGAAATAAAATAAACAAGTATAGCATGTTTTACAATAAACTCAATATTACATGAATTTTAATACATTAATCAGTGTTTTAGGATTAAAATATATCGCTCCTTCAATGCAAAAGGGCCACAACTCAAAAAAAAATGAAAATCGTTTTATTGCAAAAATGACACCTGAACCGACTATATTTTATAGTAAAAAAAAAACCCCCATCATTTTTGCTTATTTTATGGCTGCACTGACTTACTGCCCTTTTTGCATTAGCTCACTTTGACAGGTCATGTCAGTGCAAAACAGCCACTTTGTGAGTTGCGCCCGGAGATTCAACGCAAATGCTCGTCAGTTGCGTGAAAAAGTGCCACAATCCAAAATACGTCTGTGTTGGGTGCAAAATTTCAAGTTCATGTGATTATATTTCACAATACAAAACTGCCATATTTTGGAAAACGTCCTTTTTGCATTCTAATTATAGTATTTGTTACCATATTTTGTAATACAAAAATGCCATATTTCTGAAAACGACCGTTTTGCATTCAAACACTAGTATTTGTTATTATATTTTGTAATATAACAGTAGCATATTTTGAAATACGTCCTTTTTGCAATAAATTATTGTGGAATAAATAATTATTTTTAGCATGCTTCAATGGGGAGGCCATAAATATGACCGTTTGGCATGATAATAATTTTAGTTTGCGTTAAAATTTTCGAAATAAAATTTTACATTTTGATGCAGGGAAAGGCAAGGGGGGACCCTCCCCTTTCAAATCGCCCTTTTAGCGGCAAGATCCGACTAGTCCTTTTCAAATGCGTCTAGGTCATCCCGCCATCTCCGTTTAGATCTCCCGCGTCTGCGATGACTATCCTCTGGCATCCAGTTGGTAGATATGCGGGCCCACCTTTCCGGATGCATGCGGATAATGTAGCCGGCCCAGTTTCATTTCAACCTGGCGGTCTTCTTCCTTAAATCGGCTATGCGAGTTTGGGAGCGCAGTATAGAATTTTGGACGTGATCTGTTCTTCTTACATCTGATATACTACGCTCCATTTCTCTCTGGCAAACCTTCGGTTTCTACTTTTGGTTTTCCGTAAGGGACGATGTTTGGGCACCGTAGGTTAGGACGGGTAGTATAAACATTTCGACGAGCTTCCGCTTTAGTGACAGTGGAAGGTTACCTTTCATTAGCTCTTTCATGGACCAGGAGCTCTTCCAGGCACTTGTGACACGTTTGTCCAACTCTTTGTCCCGTCGGTTGTTAAAAGAGGTTATCTGGCTCAAGTAAGTGTATTCGTCGACATAGTGTATGACGTGTCAGCCTACCTCGACCCTACGTTTTGTGTTGTTGGTCATAACCTGGGTTTTTGTACGGTTCTTACTTAGTCCAATCTGAAGGCTTGCCATGCTCAGATCTTTGAGCATTGATTCGAGTTCCAATGCATAGGAAGAGAAGAGGACAATGTCGTCTGCAAGACGAAGGTTTGTTAACTGTTTGCCACTAACAACAATGCCTTTTGTTTGCCGCCAGGCTCCTGAAAATTTTTCGAGGGTCCTGGTAAGTAATTTTGGAGATAGCGGGTCTCCCTGTTTCACGCTTCTTTGGATTTAGAGAGATTGTTGTATATTGCTTTGATGAGTTTGATGTATGTAGCTTCGATTCTTCATAGTATCTTTAAGAAGGTCTTGGTTATGGAGTGATGATTCTATGGCGGAATGACTGATACTGCCAAAAGCTTTGGAATAATCCACGAATGCTAAATATAAAGGTTTATTAAACTCATAAAACTTTTCTTTTATCTTATTTCTTTAATACTCCTGCTGCACTCAGTCTACTCGTCACGTTACCCATTGATTGATGATGATGATTGATGTTTAATTTGACTAAATAATGAAAGTTACGCACAAAGTTGATCTCTATTATATTACTTACTTAATAATAAGTAAAGATTTTTTAATTAAGATTGTTTAATACAATGTTTTCCTGGTGTCTATTCACTTATGGTATACTAATAAGATTTAACTTTTTGATACGGTTTTTTACCAAAAAATGTACAATAAACCATTTTTATTTGCAAAACTGTGTTTAATTTTTGACATATTTTTCATGATATTGGTTCAAATTTTGAATGCAAAACGGACTTATATGCTTTTTTTTCTTAATAGGTAACAGCTAATACAAATTTTATATTGTAGATAGATAGAGCTAAAAAATACGCATCTAATGATATATTAACATCTTATATTTACTTAATAAATATATAAAATATTATAAAAAAACAGTTTCAAAAATTTGTTTTGGCTGTCCTGTAAAATTTATGCCATCAAAAACATTCTGTAAAAACCTCAAGTCTCGCCGTAAAAAGTTGTGAGATCTATATAATACCAAGTCGATTAATCTATTTAGTCTCTACTTAAAGGACCTTCTGTCTTAAGTTATTACGTATGTTATTATCATGCCAATTTAAAAAAAAATACCTTTAAAACAAATAGACCGACCTGGCCACCGCATGATTTGATTATTAGTATGTATCACACTACACAGCACGACGAGAAGTTAATGCTCCTGAAATATTAATGGCGAATTTGTGTTTTCTTGCGATGACCAAGTCGATCTATTTGTTTTTAAGGTATTTTTTTTTAAATTGGCATGATAATAACATACGTAATAACTTAAGACAGAAGGTCCTTTAAGTAGAGACTAAATAGATTAATCGACTTGGTATTATATAGATCTCACAACTTTTTACGGCGAGACTTGAGGTTTTTACAGAATGTTTTTGATGGCATCTCACTTCTTTTTGTAGAGCGAACATAAGCCCAATTTGTATGGAAAGACGTTATTTTTTCATAATTCAACATATTTTCCTATGGGAATGTTGTTCAGTTTCATGGGCTAAACACCCTTACCCACCCTATACCCCCTTCCGTTATGCCTCATATAGTATGTACCTATTTACACCCATTTATTTTATTTTCTACAGTAATAATAATTCATTAACTGCAAATGTAACCTTGTAATTTTATACATTTATATGGGATTACAAAGTTATTGTTGCAGTTGGTGTATTTAGAAAACTGGACCGAAATTAGAAAATATTAGATTTTTCCCATGATTAAGACACTAAACCCTATTTGTATTCTAAATTTTAAGCTTCTAAGTCTGCTAGAAGTACCTTAGACTTTTGATGATCGGTGAGTCAGTGAGTCAGTGAATCAGTGAGTGACAAAATTCAAAATTTTAACAAGTTGTCATTCTTAAACTACTGGTTCAAATTGACTGAAATTTTAAATATACCGTGTTTATACAATGACTGATTAGTTGCTGAAAATCCAGGCTTCTTGTTCTTTCCACAACGAAATTATAGGGGTGTCAAAAATAGCCCGAATTGCTTCGAGAAAAGGATGTTACGGCCGTGCCGCTTTTTTTTTGCTCGACTTGCGGGGGCACTTCCGTGCCCCCAGATAGTTTTCGATTTGTGGCCCTTTTGTATTCAAGGAGCGATATATCTAGGTTCTTAGAATTTTATGAAATTATATGAATTCGAAATCACTGCGGTCACCATGGGACAAACTGTTTTCCATACTACGAGAATTTTGATATTTTAGATTTTTACATTTTAAAATTAACTAATCAATTTGTACGCTATTTTGATATTTTGTCTGATAATTTAATAATATTGATGAAGTAATGACAATCGAATATATTAGTTGTAATATCATATTAAAAAAATAATCAAAAACAAAAACATGGGACATTGTGATAGTGGATGTGGAAAAAAAAATTGAGAATTGCTCATATGAGGCCATTAACTTTAAAAATTAAAGTTTAGGCTTTAGATCACCTAGATTTCCATAATATTAAATAAGTAAGTACTTGTTAGCTTATTAGATGTAATAATGACACTTTGACTGCCTCTGTGGCGCAGTGGTTAAGGTCACCACGCCGCTAACATTGCGTAGGGAGGTCGTAGGTTCGATTCCCGCACGAAACAATTATTTGTGCGATCCACTAATAATTGTTTCGGGTCTGCCTCGCAACACAAGAACAATTCTTAGCGCGGGAGTTGTCTTTTTTAAAATCACAAAATCTCAAAAATCACAAATTTTAAATCACAGGTGTTATAATACATTTGCTGATACTTTATCTATTGGATAGGTTTATTCAACACTTATCCATAAGTCGTGTAGCTCTTAGTGTTGCTTGGAAAACATTTCCATTCCATTTCCATTTCCGTGGGAATTTTGATCCCATATAAACAGTCCTAGTTAAAAAAATTCAAATTTGGTTCAGTTGATCAAAAGTTATGCGCGTAAATACATACACCTCGGTGATCCATCCTACTAATATACTTTTTATCCTGGAGTTCCCAAGGGATTGGGATTTACACGGGAAGGGTTTCTACGCGGACGAAGTCGCGGGCGACCTCTAGTTTTATTGGTATAAATAAAGTAACAAGCAAAAAACACTATGCATTGCTATTTTTAAAACATATCACGAAACATCTAGAATCATTACAACGGAGGAATAAAAAAGTAATCAAAAACCATATCCAATTAATTATATCGGAAATGTCACTGTACTAATGATTTAAAGGTAATTCATAAAAGAGATTTATTATTACGATCAGGTATCGCTGGCAATTGTCAGCCAAACGACAAACGTCCAATAGTTATGCCACTTATGAGTTCAATTTAGTCACGATACTTGGAAAATACGGGGTTTTATTGTGTACGGGCACGTTGGGCCGAAAATTACAATATTGCAGGTGACGATATTCTATCACACTTTACACTAGAGTTTTATAAGATTTTCTTAAACTTATTCCTGAGTATATTTAAGCAAATCTTATACAACTTCAATAGTATTTTCAAAGCGAAACGTGTCTGTCGCTAGAGACTGAATGCCAATTAAAACATTTTTGCCACAAAAAGTCAACTTATTTAACATGAAAGCCTTCTTTACTCCAATGTCGAATATTATTCTTTTTGGTAAATTAACACCCCATAAAGTTTCCTTAGTCACGTTGGCCAGTAGCGCGATTCTGTACAGTCCGTACTCGAAAGTCTGTCGTATCGAAATTTTGACATTTAGAATGTACTGCCGAAATATTTCCTACGACACCCTTATCAGAGGCGCTTATCAGATTTTCATACAAAAGTTTTCTCGATGACAGGTCGGTTGTCAGTAGTCGATAGTAGTAGAGAATTAAACAAAAGTTCAACCCTTAATCTCACGTCCGTCAAATAGTGTTGGGGCGACAATTAAAAGTAGGTAATAGTACGTATTTGAAACCTATAATATTATCACCAACTAGCTGACCCGCGCAACTTCGCTTGCGTCACATAAGAGAGAAGTGTCAAAACCTTCCCTGTTTTTGTAACATTTTTACTGCTGCTCTGCTCCTATTGATTTTAGCGTGACGATATAGCTTTCCTCGATAAATAAGCTATCTAACACTGAAAGAATTTTTCAAATCGGACCAGTAGTTCCTGAGATTAGCGCGTTCAAACAAACAAACAAGCAAACAAACTCTTCAGCTTTATAATATTAATGTATAATAGAATACGGGAATTAACGCAAACACGCATTTTACTTTTAAATGCCTAACGTTTCGGCACAGGTTGCACTCGCCGTGGTCCCAGGCTGACTGAAACAACCTGCGCCGAAACGTTAGGCATTTTAAGGTAAAATGCGTGTTCGCGTTAATTCCCGTATTCTATTATACATTAAACATGCAACGCGAGAGTTTAAAAGTTTATAATATTAGTATAGATGACAAATAAAACTGTGTTTATAAACAAAACGTATTCCCGTATAACTCCAAGAAAACACACTCACTTTCCTACGGCACGATCAATTAGCAAATAACTATGGAAGCGGTACCTTCCGCCTACGTTTTGCACGAACAAATGTGTTTACGCACGATACTAACATACTTCTATATGCTAACATATAAATGGTGGCGCATTTATAAGCAATTTCCGTATGGAAATGGACAGTGGTTGAAAAAAATGCATTTTCCAGTGTTGGCGATTTAATTAGGAGGTTTTTTTGTTACTGTCGTCGCGGTTTGGTTGATTATAATCGTTTCCACTTCCATTGTTGAGTGGAAATATTTTGCTGTGTTCGTTGTTAAATTGTTAGAACGAGTAGGGTTGCTTGTTGATGTTTTGGCAAAGAATATGATGGTATGAAATTTTGTCGTAGAAGTTTTTCATGTAAACTCTGTGACGTATGTTTAAGTTAAGTAAAGTATGGCATAGGCTTTTTAATATTATGCTGATATATTACAGTTTCACTATATTATTTGTGATGATAATTTTAGTATTATATTGGGACAAAATCGACACGACCAGTAAAGGGTCAGGCGCATGACCGTACCTACTTTACGTGCTCTTCGAGGAGCGGAGGTCTATGATCTCAACTTCCTGACTCAATAGAACAAATGACAATATCTAAGAAATCATTAACAGAAAGTCTCAAAAAAGACTTTTAGGCTCGACCCAGGATACGAACCCGTGACCTCTTGCACGGCAACCGTATACACTGCCGACCGCGCCACAGAGGAAGTAAATTCCAGTATTCTATTATGATTAAAATCCTATTAGTTCGAAACAGAATTGATAACCCTACATACATTTGACTTTTGTACGTAGTTTGATTGAAATAATGATGATACTCTTAAAAACTAAATTGAAATGCACACTACACTGCATCTGTTCGGGAGTTATGACGCCACAGACAGACAGACAGACACACAGATAGACAGACAGGCACGTCTAACTTATAACACCCCTCTTTTTACGTCGGGGGTTAAATAGACACGTTTAATTTAATGACAGATTCCTTCTTTATTCGATTGTTTATCTTTCTAATTCATTAAACGTATTAAACCATTTCTTTTAATATTTATTTATTATCATTCTATGTATGTTTTTGTGCAAAAAAAAGTACAATAAAATGCAACCGAGTGTGAATGTGAATTAAATAACAATAATCATTTATTTCGACCAAACGATCATAAAATAATGATTTATTCTCAATTGAAATATTATATTTACTTCCTACAGCTATACATAAACATTTTTTTTATAGTTACATTAATATAGTAAGGTAGACCATAAAAAGACAATTTTGTTTCAAGACTTCAAACAGAAAGCTCGCTTCTTCGAACCTATTCTTTATTGGTATTGCGAAAACAATGGTGCAGTTAGTAGTATATCCGACTGCTCCAAAGATCCATCACATGGCTTTGAATTCGATTACGAGTCGAGTAAAGTGCTATTAGTTTGTTCTTATTTATATAAGAATATATGTAAATACTAATAGTATAGTAAGTAAGTAAGTAAGTAGCTTAGTAACAGGCCCGGTATATGGCAATAGGCTCGCTATTAATCTACTAACTATGTTAACAGCAAAACATCTATGTATTACATGCACCTCTGGCTAAACCTTCGAGTATAACAATCGTGATGCTATATATTATGTACGACGTACGTATATGTATAATTATTTAGGAGCTGTTTCTTAGAATTGCTTTTGTCTTGCAGGGACATTACAAACATTCAAACAGCTGACATAAATACAACCAGACCCGAAACAACTATTGGTAAATTGCAAAAATATTTCTCCCATGTAAGAATCGATTTCCATCGAGCGATGGCCACTTTACCCGCTGCGCCATTGGGGCCGTTAACATTGTACAGTAATTATATATGACGCTTGTTCAAACACTGTAAACGATAGATATGATTTAGTATCTTTCAGTGCGAGTTTCACGGCAAGTGTTATTATTCTTTTCCTTCCGACGTACAATGTTATTTATTGTTTACAGTTGTCATTGCGAGTGAAACTAGCTAATGAAGTTAATTAGTATCGTTTCTAAATGGTTTAATGACTGAAGACTACTAATAGCTACTATGACATTCGTGTTATCAATCCGTATATTTAGTCACTTTCAGTGATTTACAGCAACTGTTCATATTGTTATGTATTTTTCCCGATGCCGGGACTAAAGAGTCTGGGTTTTTCAGAACACATAGTGAGGCCGTGGGATATAAATGTAAGGGCTATTTCAGACGTACCACAGCCACGCGACAACATGTGGTTGGTATATTTTCATATTAAAATGAAATACAATTTACACATTTTGGCAAACTTTACTACAACACATAAAAGGCGGCGAACACACAATTTTCCTTTACCCATTGCAATCTCTGATTCTTGAGAGAGAAGACTTAAAGAATCGTCTCACTTACTATGTTACCAAATTAAGCTCAATACCTATTAAAGCAGTCAATAGAGGGCAATCCTAATAAATAAGACAACTTCAATTTACTTATCAACGATTCGGTTCAATAATTGCAAGATAAATGCTGCTCAATCACGCCAAAAACTAACAACCAGAATCCTAAGGGCTCAATCGTACTAAGCTTAAGTAAGCCCTAATCCTGACAATATTATAAATTCATAGTATTATGAGGTTGGATAGTATAGTATGTGTTCATTACCCTTCGATACAATAATTTAAAAAAATAATTAGAATCTTTGCTATCTCCGTTAGTAAAAGAGTTGGGTTTAAACAGATTATGTTACATTTTTTAAGAAGTTGAGTCCTTTACAGACGAGTATATTCACAACATAACGCCTGTTGTACCTGAATATATAGGCAGAGGTGTACAAAATACACCCACGTTCACACAAATCTGGTACGATCTTCATTCAAATCCTATCTCGTGTTTCAGGACCGCCGTTTAAAAGTACTACGCACCTGACTTTTTTGTAAGGCATCAAATTATATTTTTTTATTTACCCTAAATAGGCAGCTGGAGTAGCTCAGCTATTCAGCCACTATTATTATTAATATTCACTTACTATTATTATATACAGCGTCCTCATTAAAAAATCATAAAACACGAACCGTAACGATGTTTACTCAAGTGTCTCAATGCAAACAGTCAATCAAAACGGTACGTTTAGTCAGTTCGTACCCTAAGCGGTAATCATTCACGCAAATTAGATTACACCGTATTTTCCAGCTAAGTGAACGCATCAATCAGGTTCTGTTTGTGTGAGTGGTAATAGATTCATTACTTTTTTATATCTTTAGGTTATTAGGCTGTCGGTAGAAGTGTAAATATGCATTTCCTTGGAAGTAAATATGTAAATCTCAAATGTAGGTCTGTACCTAATAGGAAGCGATTTCGATACTCAGAAATTTGTCGTAATCAATTTTCTTACTAAGGCGCGCTTAATATTTTTGTTACTAATCTTGAGACAATTCCACTTGACTTGACGTTCAACGGCCCTTTTTTTTAAATTCAGGAATTGAAGACTAGCAGACCGGTATTGTAGTTTACACTACTGGCCATAACACAAAGGCAGTTTGTAAAAATTAACTAACAGAAAACGTGTTCAAGATGCAAGGTTTGCTATACTATATTCTTTCATGCTAGAACTACAGAAAGCTTTTGATATAACTTAACATAATATCTTGAAAAATTGCGCTCACCGGTCGATAAACGATCTTAGGGTTAAGCAAACCTTGGCGCGGTCATTCCATAGATGAGTGACCGCATATTGGTATTTGAACAGGATACCTCCGTGCTTCGGAGGGCACGTAAAAAGTTGGTCCCGGTTGTTGTCAATTAAGATAATAGTCATTAAGCCAGTCAAAGGCCTTCGGGCGGCTTGAACAACTTTGGCACTAGGTTGACCACTAAAAAGAAGACTTGAAAATACCACTCATTGCAATGACTTTGAACTTCTTTTGCTTTGTTTCGTTATAACTTAGTAGCAGTAGCTCGATTCTCTACCATTATTGACTTTCGGCAACCGGCTAGCTGTCGAAAAATTATGTATGAAAATCTGATCAGCGCCTCTAGCGGGCGTCGTAAGAACTATTTTGGCAGTACATTCTAAATGTCAAACTTTCGATACTCGACAGTACCACCTGTACAGAATCGTGCTACAGTTCCAGTCATTAATGCAATGACACAACTGGTTCACTAAGCGTAGAACGGTTATAGTTATTATGAACATTTCTGATATAATAAGCTACTTCGTTTGCGTACATTATGGAAATTATTATTGAACTTAAAAAAATATTTTTCATACAACTTCTGCATAGGATTGATCTTGTTCGGTTTGATTGTTCTTTAAAAACGACACAGTATTTTTGGATTACGCAATTATGTATTTATGTATGTCATGCGGGAATATCTGACGGGTGTAATTTCTGATCGAGTCAAAAAAATGGTCTTCTAATTTTTTTTTGTAGTTGCTGTGATAATGGTATTTGAAGTCATTGTAAATATTCTTGTATCGGGATGTCTGAAAAACCGTCTGTACAGGGTGTGAGCCCTCGCTTACCAAGCAAGCAGTTGCAAGCACCTAATTTTTTTTCATTAAACCTAAACGTTGTTGCTTTTAGTAGCTATGATGCATATGAAACAGTTCAAATAACTTATTGTAATTGTAAATATAATCCAGAATTATAAGGTAAACAAAAGAAAATAATAAAACCCTACGTAAAATCTTAAAAATATGCATTTGAAAAAAAATCTTCGAAAGTGCAACTTTCAAAGATACTAATACAGGTATGTTTTATAGAAATGCCGATGTTTTAATAACTATCATCACGACGCAGTAATCATAGGAGATAAGCAGTGCTGTAGTAAATAATAGAGCACACGGCTCATTATCTGCGATTTGTCCGATTGTGACAAACAAAAGGAGGGTAATGATTGACAGATATGAGAAGAGGAGGGGTAGGGAGAGGGGTGCTATAATGCGTTTGAAAAAAAAAACAAATCCAGTTTGCGAATGTGGTTTTGCTGTAGGTATGATTTTCAACGTAAAGACAACGTTAAAGTTTATTAATAATTTTTTTTTCTAATAGTTTTTCAGTTTGGTATTTACTGAATACTGTTAACATCTCAAATGCTTATTAACTTAATTAAAATTCCGGTCATGTTGCAGGTAGTTGCTTCTAAACATCTACCTTAACAAACCGAAATAATATGATTGAAATCAGACATTGGGTTCGTTTTTTTTTTAAATAAAGTATAATGCTTGCATGGTTTAAATGTTTGTGCTTTGACCAAACAAATTATTATAGGTAATACGATAAGCCCTACTAACTCGTAAACCGCTACTCAAAGCGGGTCTAGTAATGTCACAGTTGCCACGCTTCGCCGGAAAATCTATCAACGAAGGCAATTTTAGTACTCAGTTGGTCACTGACCATCCACGAGGCATAACTCCTCAGTTTCAAATAAATCATAAGCGTCAACACGATCACGTTTTCAAATCACCATGATTTACGAACATGCCTAAATAAACAACTTTAAACTCGGACCAATTATAAAGAAATAATTGCTGATCAAAATTAATCTTCACTGTCAATCTAAAACAGTAAAAGTTTTTCCTGATACAATGTAATTGCACGTCAACAAGTCCACTTTACATGACGAGTCACACAAAAACGTCCAAATAACGAACATCTAAATAAGACAACATCACAATTTGTAACATCAAGACATCTTTTCAACAAAGTCATAACGATATCAAATTACACCGCTATCAATTGGAGAAACTGTCACTTGCTATTAACGGAAGAAGCCACGCGAACACAACCAAGTTTTTCATTTCGACAACTTTTAGTTATATCGGAATTGAAACCAAAGGAAGCCCGCTAACCCGCCCGACCGTGAATAGACTGGGAAAACGCAACTTTAAACAACACATGTATAAATATAACGACTAGAACCGACTGTTATTCAGTTTTGCGCGAACGCTTGATGCAAAATGATGGTACTGGTGATGATATAATTAAAGAAAGTGAAGTGTTAAGTGACAATTATAACCAGCAACATGCATTACCAGACTCTGTTTGTGATTTGTTGTATCGTACTCTCAAACGCGGAGGAGTATCACGACTCCTTGAAGAAACTATGGAACAAGGACAGTGATTCTGTGATAGATGTGACCAGTGCGTCGATTGTCATACAGCCTTCGAGTTTTTCTGACCAATATGCGAGGGAACCAAGAATTCCCTACACTTACAGAAGGTACGCGTTCAAGCCTCGCGCAATCCCTATAAGGGAGGAACCTCAAGTGGAGAGGAGTAACTATTATGCAGAAGAGGCGAAGAATAAGACTGATATACTTTTCCCTGGTAATTATTTACCAATTGCCAAAGAGAAAGGTAGCGATGGCCGGTTCCATGCTAAAGCTATACCCTTGATCAGAAGTGACGAGTACCAGAGAAGGTCCTTGGATGTAGAAGAGCCTATTATTGAGAAGCCTGAAGGTTTTTCAGAAGCTTCAAGAAGATCAATATCATGTAAGTATTATTATTACTTTTCATTGATTAATTTTCAATTCAAAATTAATTTTAACTGGTCGAAATGTTAATGCGTGCATGAAACAAATTGCTAAAAACATTACAATGATACCTTTTGCAACGCAAGCGTAAATTTAAGGAGTTTTAAATTAGATTCTATGCTGAGTGGACTATTTTTAAAGCAAATAAATAAATAATGCAATTGATATTAACATCATCATATAAAAAATTGGTCTCAATTCAGTACTGCCTATACGAAATACTTGGATAAAAGTACATAACGATAATTATAAAAGAAATTATGTCATTTGTTTCTCAAGGTATCATTACAATGTTCATTCACGTACTTAGAAGTGTAGTTGTATTAGCGGTAATGAGCCATGAGAGGCTTCAATCAAACGGCTACAGTCCACATATGCGTTTAATTGTTTAATAATTTTACTGTTTACTTTTGTCCCTCAACCGGTAAATGAATGAAACAATTTTGAATTAACCGTAAAAGTTTATGTATTCTGAAATAAATACTTTTTTTCGCAATCTCTATTTTAATAATATATTGTTTATTTCTGAATTTATTAATCTCTATGTTAATAGGCCTATGTCCAAAAATTTACTTTTAACTGGCATAATGATTAATTAGTTCAATATATACTTATAATGATCCACAATAATAAGAATATTTAAATTTAAACAAACCCAATTTTATTCCGACATAACGAAGGATCTCAATCATATAAGAAGTATGACAGTTAAATTGTATCATGATCTCAAAATAATAATTTATAGAGGCAACAATGAAAGCTCACACCATTCTTTCACAAATTAACATTCACAAATTAACAATTTAATAGCACGATAAACAATAAATTAATCAATATCAACCTATAAACACATATGAAATATTGAAACAACACGGGTTATCAACCGATACAGTCTAGAACATTCCTCGTCCATTCACATCATTTTTTTCAAGAAAAAACTTCACGTTTCTGATCTAAAAACACTTGATTTATGTTCGAAACTTACTACGATATTCATGTGTGTGTCCAACCATCAAATCATTACTATAAATGAGATATTAAACTGTTATCGCGTGATCACTTCACAAGCGATGAAAGAAAAGTGTTGAATACATTGTTACTTATTATCATTTTAATATTAATTTGCATCGAATTTAGCTTGTTAATTGAGAGGTTTTTCATAAAAATATCTTTAAAACAATGAGCCGAACTGTTTCACATCAATAAATGGGTATCATTTGTATTTAAAAGCACCACTTTTTTATCTTTTTTAACCCATAACTATCCCACTGAACAAGGGATTCTTCGCGACAGAGGGGGGTTCGACCATCATTTAGCACCTATTTATTTTCTGTCCTAATTTTGATAAAATTAAGTCTATTAAAGCTCATATAAGACAATGTGAGGCAAAACTATTCTACAACTGAGATGAAAGCCATTTGGACGGACCTTTTGACCAATCTGTATAATGAACAAAAACTCTAAAAATTATTTAGAAAATATAAGCAGTTCAAAAAGTTAAATAAAAGTCCACAAACATAAAAAAGACATTTGAAAAACTAACAAAGCCTAATTGAGTAAAATATAATTAGTTAGACAGTTTAATTGTTCAAACAAAAAAAGACAAAGTTTCTTGTGCTGAATGCTTTTGAAAAACTATTGGGCAAGTTCTTGGCCCGTTATATTTTTAACTATGTCAGATTTTTGAGACAATTATACCAATATTTGATATACAAAGCAAAGCTCAAAGTATATAAATTGTGTAACGCGCTAAGCATTTGGACGTTCACGAGTAAAGTTACGAATTAATCTAAGTATGGGTGATACAACAAAAATACAAAAAAAGTAACTTTAGATTAGTAAATCCTGAAACTAGATCGAAAAGATAATTTAAGGCTAAAATTACACGCTATTATCATTAACAAAATTAATTATTACATAATTAAGTTTTCAACAAAAACTAGTGCCACTCACGAATTGAATTTCCATTCATTACACAAAAATGACGCTGCGATTTTCAAAGAAGAAAGGCCTCTTAGGATTTATCTAAGATAATAGTTGCATCATCATTTTTTATTATTAACTCGACAGACAAAGGTTTCGAAGAAAACTAAACTTTTCCTTAATTACTTAAATACAGTTAAATGCAGGTTATTAAGATAAGCTACAATAAGCATCACTTTACATACACTTGCACAGATAGATAACAAATTGCTGGATAAATACGTACTAGCAATTAATTTTTATCTTTGCTTGAAAAATTGCCACTTTGCATTCATCTTTTTACGCTCTATTTATTGTTCTAATATCTCAATTATTTTCAATGAGTTTTTTTGGACCTCGAATCTCTTATTTCATTCTGAGATGATCTGGAGACAAATCTACTCAGAATGAAATAAGAGGGAAGTCAAAGAGGGTGACAATTTAAGTACTTATTTAAGTATAGAAATTACACACAAAACACAATTAGAGTTAATAATAAGTAATCCGCATTTACAAACAGTTTGTTAACCGATTCACGTATTTTCTTTTTCTCATATTCAGTCCTCACCATACATCTAACTCGTTTATTCCTGCATTGTACTTTACTATTCTAATTCTTAAAGTCTTCAATAAAATTGTATCATCAACCTGCAATACATTTTCATCACTTTCACACAAACCAAAACCATTCAATTCTACCTTTACGCAGAAAGTGTCAACAGTCTATTGCAGCCCTATACTTGAATCTCTGAAGACCCATCAATAAGGGGCCAGATTGAATACACCTAGTCTATCATTAGTCCCCGTTATTCACCGTCCACTGCTTATAACAAACTCTCGCTGGACTGAATTTCATCAATATTGTAACTGGCAATCATTTCCGCTGGTGCATAAGTGGTTGAATTGAAACGTACTATGTTTTTGTTGATGACAATGTTCGAATGTTTCGAAGAAATGAAAACGACATTAGTAAAATATAGATTGGAGTTTTTGAACATGTCTTTCAATTCGAAAGTTTTTGTGTGTAATGTGTTTTATGGCAAAAGGTTCGTTAGATTATTTAGTCGGCCTTAAGTGTAATTACCAATGTACATTGGTGTTGAGGGATAAAATACTAAACGGAAGCTGTATTTGTGAGTTGTCTCTAACATTCATATTCGTTGTACTGTTTTTTAAGTACCTATAAATTTGTTTTTGCTATAAAATAGTGCCATCTCATAAAATCTAGACTTGTATCGTGTAAATGACAAATAAACAATATTTTATGAGCAGAAAAACGTAAACAGTTTTCGCTCCGTTTGCTGTTTACATTATAATTAAAAAGAGTAATTACTTATATAGTCATCAAAGCGTTTTAATCGATTCCATCATAATTTCCAGGTCATTATTCCTTTACATTTTAACTTTATCAAAATCTTGAATAAATCCAAAATTTAAGCCATTGATTCAGCTTTAGAATCATGATAATTTCCTTTAGCTTATGCTTCAATGTATTACATTAAAAATGCATGCTGTATGGTGATTTGGCTGACTTTTTACTTCTGGCGGCCTGCTCAACGCTAGCTTTAAACAAAGATACTTTATAGTAATATCTAAATCTGAAAAAGTTCAAGCTATTAGCAATAACTGAGTACAAATTATTTTAACTACCCAGACTAACCCTTAAAGTAGACAATAAAATCATACTCAAACATAAAAATACAAAATATGATATCAAAACAATCAATGATACAAATCTAATATTATCAACAAATTACACAAAACCATTGTTGAAAACGAACAATAAAATTACACTAAACCTGTCTAACTTTCTTTAAAAGAATGTGAGACTATAATTTATGATATAGATAGTAAAGTGTGTAGTCCTAATTCGTTTAGATTATTCGTTGTTAATCATTGTAATGTACACGCAATGTCCGTCACGCTGCAGATCGTACAGCTATTAACAGGATAACGAACTGTTTTCTTTGTTAATTGTATAATTATGTAATTTGTGAGACTATCTGATTTCAATGAAAATATGGTGTTTATTACATTGTCTGCGTAAATATTGTTTGGTGGTGTACTAATAACTTAATCATAGTCTAAGAACTTAATTAAACCTGCCAATTGAAAGTCTATGTGATTGTCTACTGTTGATGATCCAAAAAAAAGGAAAAACATCCTAAATAGCAATACGTGATCTTCAAAACAATGAGAAGTTTCAAAGATTGAAGGGAATTTGAAATATTATTCATTTTATTATATGTATTTCATTCGAGAAACTCTAGACTCTTCTGCAGAAAATTTGAAATATTTTTGTAGTCGTTTGATTAAAATTGATGATATCCACTTAATTTGCTTATTTTGTTTACTTTAAATAACGCCAGTTTAGATACATAATATTAAGTTTTCATTAGAATATCTTGACTAACAAACAATTTTCTCTATTTTCCAGATATCTTAGGAGGTCTTGAGGACGATGACGACGATCTCGACGACGACGGTGAGTTCGAAGAGGAAGACGTGAGAGATGAAGAAAGGAAAAAGGGACAGCTCAAGAAAAAGAAAATTAAGCCAAAGAAACTCAAGAAATACATGATGCCTCTACTACTGGCCTATAAGATGAAGTACTTTGCTCTAGTACCTGTGATGATAGCTGGACTTGTACTGCTAATTGGCGCAACAGGCCTAGCTGGATTCTTCTTCGCGTTGTTTGCAGCAGTCATGGGACTACAGAAAGGGGGATATTAAAAAACAACTTGACCAGTGACATCGAAATTACTGACACAAAATCGAATTTCGAAGTCAGTATTTTAACACTGGTTGATAGTTGGTTTAAAAAATTAAAATAAAGTCGACAACTCGCAGTTGCCATTCAAACTAAGTTAGCATCATCGGAATCCAGAGTCCTGCTAGTCTGTCAAATAACAAAAGGAATCCACCGAAGCTGATTGGCAGAAACTTCTTTTCCTATAAAACTTGGTTGTATTTTCCCCATTTTATTGTTTCCGTTAGTTCGCGCTTGTAAATATAGTTAAGGGTAGTGTAAGGTATTTATTTATTTATTTTATTGTTAGTACGAATAGTTAATGTAGTTACCAATTGTATAACTTAGATAAATTATGTATCGTACCGCTAACAATAATGATAATTACAATTAAACACACACAGTGCTTTTATTTTTATGTATTTTTATTTAAATGTTACACAAAGTATGTGCAGCAAACTTCAGTAGGTACCAACTTCTGTGGTTTATAAGAAGTTTCATCATGTGACCATTATTCGATAATAAGCTCACACTCTGTGATATCGAACCAATAATAAAGTTGGCGGAATATAAACGTGATTAATACACTTCTATCCACATCAGTTATTCCATGCTTGATGTTGAGATTACAAGCAGAGTATCAGGCAGTACTAAATCTAAGCATAAACTATATATATTTTTTTATTTACACAAGAATATTTACAAGCTACAAATATATTTAAACTAAATTGTAGTAAATAATAAATACAAAATCTAAATAAAAAGAAAGAAAAAGACAGGGAGAGTGCCCTATGCGTCGAAGTACTCCTCCGCATCGCTGTCTACCGGGAATGCTCCCAGAATGCTGGCAGCATTGCCACGTCGTAATATAATTTGAAATTAGACATAACGTTTATGCTAGGCGTGATTGATGCTTTAATTTCTACCTTCTTTAATAGAGCCTGTGAAATCTTAATGATTTCTAGATCGAACAAAAACGTTCAGTAAAAACTGAAACGCAATTATAAAATTCATCAGTCATTCATTTAGATATATCCTGAGACTTTCAAATCAAATAAAAAAATATACGTAACAGGTTTTTTGGTGTGGAAAAAAGTAGATGTGTAGCTATAAAAAGCTTACGTACAAAAAGTTACATTTCGCTGAGTGTATAGAGCTGAGCATCCAACATACAGTTAGCTACCGACAGTGTTGATCATAATATATATGCAGAAAATTATACAACATGAAATAATACTGTATCATACAATGCCTAGATACTTTGAAAAATATTAAGTTCTTGCACATACCTACTTGCAGTTTAAATCGCTTAGTGCGACTTTAGATTTAGTGACCTGAGCTCCTTTATTCCTGGTATTATTTCACGCAATAACTTCTAAATGTGTCTCCCAAAGCCTGTTTATATTCTGCGACTAACTATTCAAATAATAAGATGCAGTGGTATAGACTCTTATATTTTTGCTTAAATAAATACTAACATTTCTTCACTATCCCTTTAAGAAGTATTTCTATATTTCTTATAGGCAAAAAAGTAGCGAGACGGAAAAAAACATGAAATAAATAGTTAAAGTTTAACCACAAATAGCCACAGGGCTATCAAGTTACGCTCCATTTATTCACCATTATATTCTAAAGCCATCTTTTGCGGTTAAACATTGAAATAAAGATTCGAGAATTTGCGAATTTCATAACATTTTTTACAAAGATCGAATGAATATCGATAATGATACTAAATCTCAATTTGTTCCCATAAAAAAGGTAGTAAGTGAGATCAAGATTATTATAGTAGAAAGCGTCTGTATATGGTAAAAACTACTAAGTAATGAACAAAAAGTTGATCAACCAAAAAAACAAAAGAGCCAAAAATAATTACGCAGCGAGGATGTGAAATAATTCTTTAAATCAAATGAAGACTTTTTATTATTAGCAATCGAAGGAAAGATACATTATGCTAAACATAAAATGGCATATATAATTTGTAGTTTCAGATATTGAAACATTTTCCAACAATAGTTTGTTTTTTTTATTAGTTATTATAATATACGGGAAATAAATACACATTTAAAATAACATCATATTTTAATACAAAATATTACGGATTTTTATACAGTTTAAATCTATTCAGTAAATACTTAATTGACTAATTAAATGCAAGCTTTATTTGGTGTCAACGTACTAACTATTTAAACCAATATTCAAGGTATATTTTGTATTCGTAACTATCACCTATATCTAGAAGATATAATCTAAAATGCGTAAATTTCGAAAAAACTGAAAAATATTAATATTCCACAGATTTTTTTCTTAAACGAAACTTTTTGTTTTAAGGAAGACAAAAGAGTTTTGCCGTACAATAATTCCTTGTGAATCATTAGAGTATACAAACAGGAGCTCCTATGCAATCCGAAACACGTCTATGTGAAAAATTTAGTAATTTACTCAGAACTTAACTAATAACAAGAGAAAGATTAGCAATCAATCTTCATTACAAACAATCTTCACAATTTCTACCTATTCATAATCACGGGTATAAAATCACCCCTCTTATAATGCTCATCATAGTAAACATGATCCTCAGTCTTTGCTGGTACTTGTATTATTTCAACCTGGGTCTTAGTGTCGTCCTTCCTGTTTTGATAGCTGTGGTTGTGGTCGAACATGCCCTTGAGGCTGAGAACTGATGCCATCACGGTGGAGAAGAAACCCATCATCAGACCTGGAAATAAGAAGAACAATTTCATATAGCATCAGTCGTGATGATAAGACTAGTAAGACATTGTCATAAGAAGTAAAACCGACCTTACAAGAAAAGGCATACTAAATTATTAAAGCAACTAATTGAACATTTTAAGACTTAGAGTATCTGAGACTCAGAGACTCAGAATATTTGCTAGTCGATTATCTTTTATGAGAAAAAATTTAGCTATGATTAAATCCGTCAGATTTTCACATGTTAAACTAACCGATATGAAACTGACGAGTGAGTAAAGTAAAGCTTTTATTCATTTAGGTCAAATGCTGACACTTATGATAGTCAATGATACAGAGAGTGAATTTACCGCCAGTTCGGAAGGTAGAACCAATGAGAAGAGCTGGCAAGAAACTCTTAGCGAGAAGATTATATTTTAGATATATAGGTATAAACACTCAAAGCATCAGCTTACCTTTAGCTGACAGAAAAGCAAGAGCCTTCAAGGCTATTGGTATCAGCAAACTCTTCGCAGCCAACAGGCCAAGAATCAACGGCATCATATACTTCTTATGCATTTTTGGAAACTTATTCTGATTCCTTTTGTTTTTCTTCCCATTCTTTCTTATCACTTTGAAGATACATTTGTTTAATTTCCCTTTGCCTTTGCGTTTCTTTTTATCTTTGGTGTGCTTCTTTTTAGTTTTCTTGGGAGCAGCCTTCTTTGGTGTTGGTTTTGGTGCTGACTTTAGTTCCAGCGGTTGTATTGTTGGTTGGTCTGAAATTTGAATGTGGATTGCTATTGTATTGTTGTAGGCGCTTGTTCAATATTTGGCAGAGAGTAGAAACAGAATTTATAGAAAGTATTAGATAAAGAAGAAGTATTAGATGAACTATTACTACTTCAAATTATTTTATGGAATAATATTTGTGATCAGATCTTTAACTAATTACATTTGGTAGCTGTATGTAACTTCAATCGTTCTAAACCACAAAAGTTTTTGTCCAGGTTGGCTGACTATACTCGTGGGTAAGCAGTTGGTCAGTAAAGTATTAACGGGTGCAACAGACTAAGGAAATTTTACAAAACCTCTATCAGCTACGAATTGTGTTCACTGCCTATACTATCGCTTATCACTTTTAAATCTTAATAGCAGATATTTGCAGTACAAGCTTTAGTTTCTATTCAGATGACCGTGTGTGAGTTGTCCAATGATGAATGTAGTTAGTTATTGCTTAAGAGTATAATATTATGAAACCAACCTTGCAAAGACCTAGGAGCGAAATTTCCTCGAGCTATGATCCACTCCAGTGGCTCAGAGGAATTGAAGCTCTCATCCACATAACTATCATGGCTTGTTGGGCCGAAGCCAAACACCGTCTCAGTTTTCACTATACCATAGTTATTCGCATTATCCAATATCAAACCACGGGAATACGGCAGCATATTGACACTTATCACAAAGAACTAAGGTTCAAATTTCATTGAAATACATGATTAGACTGACTCTTTGGTAGTGCACATATGAAATGGTGGTCACATAGGTTGTCAAAGGCTTTTATAAGGTTAAATGAGTCCATTACGGCCTATCAAGCATCACGTTTTAATGACTCTACGTTTTTCTAATTACATATTGTCGGTTTTAGTGTTAGGGAAAGCTGAGTCTAGTTTTCTTTTTGGTTATTAGCCGGATATTACTTTCTGGGACCTCAAATATCATAGAATTGATGAGGGCTTAAATGCATATTTTTTTAATTATACACGTTCCAAAACTTCAAATCTCATCACCATCATCATCACTGAGATTAAAGTGGTTTCAGTTTAAATTCGTGAACTTTCGTTCGAGTCTCAATGTTTTCAAAGTATGAGCAAGATATTAAAACTTAATTTATCAAATTAAATAAAAAAATCTCCCTTTAATATTAACTTAAACATTAGCGAGTTAGAAAAAAACACAAAAAGAATAAACATTCAGTAAATCTATAGCAAATCTCGTGACAAATCTACTCTCATAATTTTAAGTTACAAACTTCTTTCAGATTATTCCTTATGTCAAACTAAAAAGTCTATCAACAAAATCGACTGGCCACAAAACAAAAGCTCGTCCAATATGACAATACCAATTCTGACACCTAAGTAAAACTAACAGCAGAAAACTAAAATGTGAAAAATTTAAAGAAATAATAATTCAATAAGCCCTACAAAACATCTCAAATAATCTAAAGAAAATGTATGGAAAATACGAGTGAATATAAGTGAAAATATCAATCATGGGTAAGAGAAGAAGACGTATGTTTCCGAAGAAGAAAAAATCGGTGTTTAGTAGACCACACCCGATTAGACGGAAAATGGCATTGAGGCACCGAAAAGTGAAGGCATTTTTCCACAGGCATAATCCGAAAGGCTGTATAGAAAGGG
The DNA here is from genome assembly GCF_050436995.1 of Anticarsia gemmatalis. Taxonomy (NCBI): domain Eukaryota; kingdom Metazoa; phylum Arthropoda; class Insecta; order Lepidoptera; family Erebidae; genus Anticarsia; species Anticarsia gemmatalis. The sequence goes on along the minus strand of NC_134768.1, from coordinate 6,995,292 downwards.
GCATGAGGAAAGTTGTAGGGCGGATTTACACAGTGTCTGATAAAGTCCGGGATAAAATAGCAGAGAGTACGATGGCGCTGGATAACCCGTTCAGCGCTCAGTTCTATGAAGACAGGTGCAACATCCAGTAGAACAAACATCCAGAGTGTTACAAGTTTTTCGGTTCTTATTCATGTTCCATTCAGAATTGGTATAATAAATATTTGAAAATCTTTGATGCTTATCATTTTTAGTTTAGCTTGGATAGTATGTAAATATATTAGTTCATCATGTGACCATAGCTCCAGAGTCGATTCCAGAGTAAACACTATATTGATTTTTAGAAGGGAACGTAATTATTTAAAGAATAGTCTCACTGTAAATTGCCAAGTATTTTACGATCATAATAAGCTCATGTATCTCTTTAGCCATACAGAATAGGCTAAAGCGGATGTAGTATATTTACGACACAGTATTATTATCAAAAGGGACGCTAACATTTTGGTTTTACAGAAATGTTTTGGGATTTATTAGTTACTGAATAAGCAAATATCAAGTCTATATTGTGCCTGATCTTTTACTACATTCTTTAGATAAGTAAGTAGATCTGAGAAATTTAAAATCATCTTAGAGGGACGACAAAATGGCCAAATGCTGTTTCAACGAGGCATTAAACCCCTTAATCTAGTGATTAAGGGGTTTAATGCTGTTAAGTTATACCATCGTAGGGTAGTCCCTACGATGGTATAACTTCACCCATGCCTTAAAATCATCATCTACCACGGGCCATGTACCATATAAAGGCGTATAATATAATAATATGTAACCGCGGCTATAAATACTAGTTATACAACTCGATGTGTGCCGACGCACTCCCATCAAGTTGCGTAACTCGACGCTTCTCACGCGGTACGTAGTATATGCTAGATTTTTAGATACAAGATTGTGTTCTTCTTGGTGAGACAATGCTTCTTAAAATGTTGGATAGGTAGTGTAAACTGTTACTCATTTAACTGTCATATCCATGATCATGATAATTAAAATGTAATAACAATATAAGATTAGTAGTCATGTAACGCGAGAGTTGCTCCAAAATAATTCTTAGGTTTCAGTAAGCTGATGATTATCTTCTAAAATGAAAATTTTAGGTAGAATTTTTCGTAGATCTATTTAGCAACCAGCTTTAATTTAGGTTAGTATAGCTTTGTAGTTTCAATTTAATGCACCTTAGAAACAAGTTTGGCAGAAAAAGTCTGTGTTATCGTTTAAAAAACTACGTAATTTGTAACTAAATTACTACAAAAGATTTCCTTACTTTCATACTTTATAATGATACAGAAAAGCTATGTTTATTGTTCTCACAACATAGCGTATACTATATAGAGTACAAATAGAAAGTAAGCGACGGCACAAGTTCATTGTCGCGACCTTGAGCGCAGCGCTGCAACTGACTGCCTAAGAAACAGCGCACGTTCTACAACATGCAGGCAATTTTGGTTGGAACTAGGAACTATGAGGTAGCAAACTTCTATGTGGTTTTTATGAAATAAAAAATACAAACGTTTACAATATTATGAACATTAGCAAAGGGCTTATGATCTTAAGGGCAGTTTCACTATTTAGAAATAATTGCCCGATAACTAATTTGCTAGATAAAGTATGCGGCTTATACCTCTATATGCAAATGTATGAAAAAATATCTGATATTAGTGGATCAGATAACTATGTATCGGTAGTGAATCCGAGTCTTCATATCTTAATACTCATAGCTCATCTTACGGTAAAAGTTATTTTATTAATTTTTATTTGTTACAAAATTTGTATAAAAATATAAAATTAGGTAATATATGGCATTAAAGCCACATAGAATTCCTTTCATCTCACAAAAATATTTTTTGTAATAATTTCAGTATCAACTAGAAATTTGGAATTTGGCTGGGTATTATATTTCAGCCCTATCATATTTGGCACCAAGATTATAAATGTCAATATGTTAATATATTTTTAAAGTCACCACTATTCGTGTCTCAGCGTGTTCATACTCTTAAGAGGCTCTCCCAGAGGATATTAGAGAAAGTCTCCAGTAGCAGCCTTGACCCCATTACAAGATGTGAAGACAGATAGCATTTCTAATGGTAAACGATTTGAACCAACGTTTAGAGGATGAAGTCACGCAATTGAGCTTTGGAAATACCATTTTTATGATCGTAAATGGTACTTACCAGTAATAAAAAAGCTAGTTTTTTTATTTATTCACAATATAACGTGTGTTATTTCAACAAATTCCCGCACTCGGCCAGCGTGAGGGACTCAAGGCCTAACCCCTCCCTCATTACGGGAGGAGACCCTTGCCCAGCATTGGGACAGTAATCGGTTAAATTTATTTACGTGTGTTATATCCAAAGATGTAGGCATAGTTATTAAAATACACCACTTTTGCCATTTTCTATGTAAGTCCCATGTAGGGGGTGAGACTTTTCCTATTCAAAGCATACACTATTGACATAATATAGATAACATTTTATTCAAACAAAAGGTCGAACGCACTTTGCCGTACCCAAGAATCGGTAAACAGTAGTCGCGTACACTACCAGAGCTCAGAGGTTAGTAGGTAGGTCTATTAATTATGGTCAAAATATAGCATAATAAATTACACGTACAGTTACAGAGTATTACTCATCTAAGAAAGTCCAAACCGAATCTCGTCACTAAACATACCTCAAATTCTGTAACACTTATCTAGGCCAATATAACAAAAAGCTCTGACATCATACGGATGTTCCGTGAAAGTGTAAATGACAGCAAATCGTAAAAGAATTCAACAATAACATAACATGTGCCAAGGAACACAAATATACAGGATTTGGGCTTCAATTTCACTTATTATGGGTGTATTGTATTGGAATTTATTGCAATCTGTTTTATAATATTGGTGTATAAATAAATCCGAGTTTATTCTTAGATGCTGGTCTATTTTTAGACAGATTGTTATGTAATGACTTATTGAAACTAATAGCACATTTTGAACATTATCAGATATCAATTTTCAGCGATAAATGAGTTCATTTGAAGGATACGAAACGTATCAAAGACATAAATTACTGTTGGTAAAAATGGGTTTGAAAAATCTCTCGTTGATACGTAAGTCAAGGAATACCAGATATAAAGCAGAATCATTTATAAAGTTCTATTTATTTTTCTTTCAATATTTGAGACACTTATTTTTTTACGTTTAATATTTATTTCTTAAGTAGGACACAAACTAAATTGAAGTAATATTTCCTTCTCCCACTATCAAATAGTTCAATTTAAGAACTGATTTTCAATTTCCATAATCCACTGAATTTTCATAAAACAACCTTCCGTTTTCCGACTCTTTTGCTCTTATTTGGTTGCATTAGAGTTTATTTTCGAACAGCACAGTTATTTGAATGATTCTGTTTCGATTTACTACTACAATGTACTTTTGTTCGAAGGAGCGGCGTACGCGCAACCTAATGTATGAATGGGAGTTAAAGTTAGTGTGAAAAGAATTCTTGATACTTATTTTAAGAATTTATGATAAAATTCTTTGACTTTTTATACTTTCTTCAGTGTCATTACGAGCCTAATAATGAGCTAAAACATATTTTATTTCTACTTACATTACTAACATTTTATTTTCATTTCATAAATTATTTCTGACTTTAATTTTGTGTCCAACTATACTTTAATCTATTGATGTAAATACTGTCTCAACCTCATTTGTCCTTTAAAAATGGCCTAAATAGTAACTCAAAATAAAATAATTTGGGACCTAACAATTGATGATATTATTTAATTTCCTAAGTACAGAACTAGGCCATACAGACAATCCTCGTCCAAATTAAAAGTAGTCTAAGAACAACTAAGAAATCATCTCAATACTCAACCACGACTAACCAACCAAAATCTAAAGTACCAAAACCACGCACTCACTTCACAAAATTTCGTTACAGCCGTCCTTAAGACGGAACTCAATATAAAGCCAAACGCACTCCCGAACGCATCTCACTTACTCTTTAAACTTCTTTAAGGACGCAAGCCTTATAACTGAAGCAAGCCTTCAAAGTACTTGTAATATTTTGGGAATAATATCAACATGCGTGTACTGTGTTTTATTCTTGCTTTGGCTGTGGTAGCCTGCAGTGCTGCTCCAGGCGCCTCTAATGAAGATGATGGAAGAATCGAACTGTTTTCTGGAGTCGCTATTGAGAAGTGAGTCTCTTTTGTTTTTGAGGTTATTGGTTTAAATTTAATGTTTTTTTTAAGGGGGTCAAGTTCAATGTTAATATTTGGAAATCTAATCATATCGTTTTATATCATCTTTTAATACTAATGTATGATAAAACCATTATATTAATAAGTAGGTCACCCTAAATCAAAGTGTACTATTTGATAGGATTAAAAAAAAACTCATAACGACTTACAGCTTATTTAAAAACTATAGACATTTTATTTCTTCACAGATTAAATCTTTTTGTACCATTTTTTTTGTGATCATAATTTTTGTGTTCTAATTATCATATTTGTGTGTGTCATCATCAACTTACGGTAGTACATTTTTGGATATAGTAACATTCAATTTCACGCATCCACTGCAATTGAAATTATAAGCACTCTACTACTACCTTCTCTTTCATTTATATTTATTTTATTCTTCTAAATCTTGACCCTATTACTTTAACCTAAAAGGTTTATAACTTTATACCAAATTTACGACTTTCCAAAGCCTACATATTTAAAGCAGACAACCTCACACAATAGGACTACACTAATTTACTTCAAATCTCTATTTGCACAAAGGTTCACCTTTCTATGCTCTTGAATGTTTATTTAACAAAGCCTTTGTGATAAAGAAGCTTGAATTTTATAGAAAATGTAATATTTTTTACCAGTAGTGATTTAAAATTATAAATAACAAATTTCTTCACAAAAACCGGCTTTAAAGTAGCACGGTTACAGTTTAGGTGTCCAATAGGCTGTGGCGATGAATAGTGTGTCCTGGTCCTGTACTATAGAGTCTATCTATATGTAAAGTACAGAGTTAATTACTATTCATTACCCGATTGATAAGGATAAAATTAAGTAGAGCGCATCTTGGGCTGTATTAAAAAAGAAAAGTGCAGTTTCTGCACTGGCATTTATTTTACAAGTGACCAGTAACGTCACATATATACTTATTTTCTTTAAAACCAAATAAAATACATTTCTCAAAGTGCTACACAGCAGTACACTTAGTCTAACATTTTCAATCTACCTGGAAAAAATAGCCTAATTATTATTATCTAATATTTAATAGAATATAGGGATTAACCCAAACACGCATTTTCAAACAATAAGCAACCAAATAGATTGACCTACTGCTAACAAATCTCACCATTTCATAACCCATGACTAACGCGATGTCGTCACTATTAGATACAGATTAAACCCACTTTCATCTCAAAACAAAAGGATATGAATCAATAGAATAAATGCTAATCAAAGTTAAGCCTCCTATACAAAATGATTTACATATAAAACATACTTTCTCTGAAGTACAATTGATAGTTCTGTATTCAGAGTAGTTTTAAATCCTTTGATATATTGTATGATGATAAATCAGGCTTAGATGTAGGTCGTAGGGGCGTGGCGGGATTTACCCATGATTTCGTTTGGTACTGTTATGTATTTTTGTCTTATGATATTAATGTAACATAACTAAAGTTTTTAATGAATATGTTGAGAGAAAAAACGAGATGCTTTTTGGTTTTGGAAATGGGATGAGGAAATCTTATAAAAGCCAATAAATGAAAATTATAAATAGAATATGTAAAATCAGTTTTATAAAAGTGAATTATATACAATGGTGATTTGATTACTAGTGTGTACAAAAAATACTTGGGTTTTCGGAAAACGATTTTCCTAATCGGAAATGTATATCTGTCATCATAATGTCACAATTTTACCGATCATTTCAATAACCTAAAAGATACCTCTTTAAAAAAATCGTATAGCTCTATTTAGTCAATCAGTTTAATTAAACTCAAACGATAATCGCATACCACTGTCTAGTCCTTTATAAAAATAGTAGCATGATGTTATGCAAACCAGGAAACTAGCTGTTATTCATGAAACACTTCGAATAACATCTATATTGTCATGCAAACTAAGTGAAATTGCGTAGAAAATGTCCAGTTACGGACGTGTTGTTATGAAATGTTACTGAAAGGTATTCTGTTTTCCAATACTTTTAAAATGTATGTTGATGTAACTATGTTGTGTCATTTTAAGTGAGAGTTCGTGTAATAATTGTTCTATTGTTTTCAATGAAGAAAAATGTTTCGGTTAAAAGGTCTTTGTCATTACTTTGACATGCTAAAGAGAATTTTACGGCGTTAGAACATGTTGTGTTCCCACGGAAGGGCTTGGTATCTATGCAATGGTCTACAATTCGGATGCCTAATTCCGTACTACGAAGTTATTTTACTACAACCGTCGTCATACGGTACTATAATTAATTAGTATATAAATTTTCGATTTTTGATCATTTAGCTCCAGGCACAGAATTAGTCAATGTTTTGATACTGGTGTTAATCTAGCTCGTTATGCATCAATCACAAAGACTAATTGACCACTGTGAATTTTATGGTGTAGAATATAATCTAAGCATTGGACCAGACATTTACAGTTACTAAAAACTAGTGCTTTCGCTTAAGATATTACTTTAGTTTAAATTAATGTGTCTAATAGACTGTTTGAACTTTGTAACTAGAGCTATACAGTAATTACTAAATTCTAAAAACAGTTAGTTTGACCACGAGCTAACAAAATACACATAGAAACAGAACTTTTTATCTTTTCAACTACCGTAACTTTAAAATAAATACTTAATAGGTCCTTTTAATGATTTAATAAATGTATTCTTATTACAGTGTAGGATTTTGCTTTAAATTCTTTATTTGATTGTTTTTATTTTGTTTTCAGAGACGCTACTGGCGAAGAGAAACTCAACGTGAAGTTTGAACCTGGTGAACTGAGAGAGGCTGCTAGAACATTTGAAGAAGGTGCGTATCTTCTGCTTTACTATTTTTTATCTTATCTCGTATACAAAAGAGTTTTAGCTTTTTTAGATTTAATTTTTTTTTAGCTAGCGTCTATAAAATAATTAGAATTATTTAAAGTATTTACTCATATCATGCCTTATCATCAAAAGTTACTTTAATTTGAGTCTGACAGAATTCTTTCGGAAAAGCTTACCGCCAGTGCAATCATGACCGTTAAAACCAAATTTTCTCACACATAATGGAAATCTTTAACACCCTACTGATGAATTGCTTTAAGTTTACGTAATTCTATCACCCTTTAAGATTTTATTTTAATTATTTCTGCCATTTCGACGTAAAATCGGAAAATTAGATTTTTATTTCTGTTTAATATTTTTTTTAAATTAATTTTTAAGTTTAATTATTGCCGTACTTTCTTCAATATATCATAAATCCACGACTATAATAATATAAATTTATATTATCTGCGGTGTACCACGAGTTATATGTGGGAGAATATCAGTGGTTGAATGAAAGTAGTCGGCAGTGGGTCATTGAACTGTTATGTCAGAACTGCTCTCGGTCAAGGTTACGTGTGCTCTTATGTAGTAGCAGCAAGAAAATGGTAATTGATAGTATTAGTTTCTTACATTTTCATTAATATTTTTTTGATAAATTTTTAAATAATATTGAAAAACATAAACTCACATATTTGGAGAATTAAATAAATCCATATAATAAACATTTATCCAGTCGACATACACACAGTAAATTCTTTATTATTTTATCATTCATTTATGGTTATTGAACTTGTTATTAATAAAAAAAAAAATGATTTTCTATCACGGCTGTGCTTAAATGTACTTTCTTTGTAAATAATAAATCAGTTTATGAATCTCTCCTTTTTTTAAGTCACTAAAATGAATAAAACACGTTACCCTTAGACAGTATTTTACAATCACCTTCACAAATTGATTAAAAGCAGGAACTCCAATTGAATCCAGGTGTCATGTAATAAATGTGAAAGTTTCAAGTCAATGAACTGTTACGTGTACGCTCGGTCAAGGTTACGTCGTGCGGACTGTAGTAGCCAGTAGCCAGTTGCGTAGATATGACTTTGTAGTGCGGTGTTGATTTATTTTATTTTTTATTCTTATGTTATGTTAACACGCGCTGGCACGCGGTTTACAAAATACCTCATATGTTATTTCGTTTTATAACAATTTATAAATACTATGAGTCTGATACCGCCAGAAACATATTATAATATTAATTGCTATATGCAGCTTTGACTTTGTTTATTGAAAGAGTAGGCACCTATAAATTCTGGTCATCGATGAAAGATTAGATAGTTTATTAGTCGACAGTAGAAACTTTGTATCTGCAAGCAATTAGAATGCGTCAAAGAATAATATATTATTACTATCAATATTGACTGCAAAACAATTTTGACCAACCTCAAATTAGGTGAAATACAATTTTAAGCTCCCGCGACTTATAAACGTGACATTATAATGCAACGCAATATACAAAAATACTCTTAATACCATTAATTACATTATGAAATATTGGATTTGTTAAACACGGACTTAAATCCCTTTTTATCTTTTATTCATTGTGTTAACCTAATTTCCTTATCTTCTTTTTACTTTTAGCACGTGGTAAGATCAAGAAGTACACGCCTCTGCTAGCTGGTATTGGAGTGAAGGTTCTGGCAGTGGCTGGTCTGTTGTTCGGAGGTCTCACGTTGATGGTCACCAAGGCTCTGGTTGTTGCCAAGCTTGCCTTCGTGGTAGCTGCTGCCTTGGGTATCCAGAAACTGTTGAGTGGCGGTGGCTTGAATAATATTAGTGGGAAGGTAAGATTTTTCTTCAGTCAGATTCTTACAGAGAAGTGAGAACATGTAATAATCTTGTTGTGACGTTCGAACCGAGAAACTGGGATTAAGTTTTCACGTCAGGACATGGGCTTAGGAGGGCCCGTACTAAACGAGGACATTTAGCTGTCTTAAGTATACTAGGAAAAATTTGCATCTACAAATAATGTCTGATAGAATCTAGAGATTCGTTTATTCACACTTTTTTATTTTCATTTATGTAGGAACCAAAACGTATAAAAACCTAAATAAAGATTTTCTTTGAGATACTCAGCATGTTTCTGGTGTAGTTTGAAACTACTCAAGATACATTTTAGTCCAATTCTCATAAATACATTGCTGAATTAATGCAACCAAATACTGTGCAATAAAAATAACCATATTATTCTTCACCAGCTCGCCGGCTTCCAATCATCCCAGCAATGGTCGTCTCCTACAGCATCAGCAGCGTCCTACCCTTACGCCAGATCATCAAACATCGCAAACGACGCCAACGACTTAGCCTACAAAGCGCAAATAGCTTCATAAAAAAGGACACTTGCATACATAGTATAAAGCAGAAGAATTCGTTGGAAATATTTGATGGACCAATATGAAGTTTGAGATTATTTCACAGCAACAAAGACAGGAAGCTTTTAATGTCATTGTGAGGGAAAAAAATGCACATAATTATAAATTTCAAATTATAATTTTTATTAAATTCAGACCGATATAGCATGGGGGCTTAGTTAAAATTTTACTATATACGGTCACTAAACTGGAATCTGGCCCCGAAATGGGTTGCTTTCTTTAGTCATCCTTTATTTACTGAGGAATGCAATTCGAATCTTATGTTGTCCTTGAATATTTTTGACGAATTAAAAATATTATTTATTTTGCAATTTTAAATATTTTAATTAGTTTGGGTTCACATTTTTGTATTATCAGTCTTATTATTATTTAAATTTAGTAAATTCCTAAATTATTAACTAAAATAAATTCATAAGGTATTTTTGTAATAATTGAAAATGATTACAGATTTCCAATGATCTTAATAATTTTAAGAAATTTTCAGATTTATATTTCACTATTATATTGTAAGTTTATTTAAAGGTGCGTTTTTAAGCTTTAAATTAAATATTATTTATGAAAAGCTGAATATAATGGTGCATGAATTGTTAGTAAATTATTATTAAAATTTTCATATTTTATTTAAAAAATGTACAAATAATAAAAAGAGTTTGGATAGTGCAGGGTAGAATCACATTTTTGAAAAGGACGCACGGTGTGTAAGTCCGCCAAGTATTTTTTTCTTTCTGAAATAATTTTGTATAAAGATTCTAGAGGTTTTTACTATAAGTTTAAATTATTTAATGCTACGGGTTTATGTGTCATATAACCAAACGTTTTTTACTAAAATTATTGTAATCATTTATAAGACTGTACAATTAGTGTTAAGATAAATAAAGTATTATAATAAATTGATTGGTTTTATTACGATTGCTTGAACCTTGATAAATTAATACTTATTGGTGCTGATCATTATCCTTTTTTATCTCATTTCATCACACTATATTTAGTCTTATAACATCTCTTAGATTATTCTTTCTCCTTTTAGTGCAAACAAATTTAAATTGAAGGCTTCTTGTCCTTGTTCTTATTCCATGTTACGTTGGGTCGACGCAACATGTGTTCTCAAAAACATGTTGAAAAATACTTTTTTATTTTCAACCTGCCTGACATTATCTCTCCTTGAGAACAAATTGTAGATAAGAATCTTAAATAAAATCTATAAAATATTAATTGGAGTTTGACCCTCCGAAATTTATATATACATACTATACTTTACTATACAATACTAACATATTTTTAACTACCAATAGCATAATACTTGAACTTGGCTCTAAATCATTGAACAATTATAGCGGTATTCGACCGTTTACCGTGTTGTGAAGCCGAGCGAACATTCACTATTTGATGATTTGAGAATACTAGTAACGCCATCTCTTGGTGAATGAAGTGAAGTGGAGTATAAAATAAGTTCAGTATAATTTTGCAAAAGTATGAGTAGTAAAACTTATTTCATAGTTTATACGTAATGTAGTTGCAATAAAATATGGTCTTATTATAAAGTACTTAGGGTTTTCAAATTACGGCATAATTAAGTGACAACGTATTTTAGAATAAGTGTGATATGAATGATGAAATTCATTATCTTATATTTGTAATAAAAAATACTTCTTAAGGATTGCAAAAGGCGTGTTAAATATTAATAAGGTGAAATAAGAAGAGTCGTGAATGATATGATGAAAAACAATAACATTAACAATAATAAGTTATTCCAAGAATAAAGAATAAAATAACTTCTTAAGGAATCATAATCACAGTATGCTATTTATGGACAGTCTCTGCCTCGTGTTATATTATTTTTAGAAACTGTGTAACTATTGTAGTATATCTAAATAATATTTCACGTTTTGCTATCTTTAAATAATTCATATATTTTATGCAGAAAGATATTTATAACCATGTTTAAACAATGAAATAGTTGACTAGTAAATAATAAAAATACTTTTCTTAGAATTAATCAACGTATCATTTTTAAGTTTCTACTTTTAAAAACTATAAGAAATGTAGAAAGTAAATTTAGCCACGTTATTATTCATCTTTTTTTTAATCAAGCGTCATGATATTACAAAATCTGTAAATCATAATAATATAAATTTCTAAAAACGATATTAAGTCCCTGCTCCTGAAAATATCTATTTCAAGAGACTGTAACCAAAAAATCTCCTTTCATAATTCCTGAAAAACATAATCGTAACATTGTCGCCAGTAGTCGTTTAGAAACTAAGCCGTATATACGGACAAGCCTACTTTTATACTAGTTTTCAATATAGATAGAATGTGAAAAAAAATAACATGCCATCTTCACGCACACATTGAAAGCATCTCGTGAACATTATTGTGTATGTATACGCCTTTCACTCACACACACAGGTGAAGAAGTGTCGGAACAGGTGGAGGAATGGAGTAGCCTTTGTAAAATAGTTTTGGTGCTCAGTTGATGATTAAAATATCTAGCCGAATATAGAAGAATATAGTGTCATCTAGAAACTTAAAACATTATATTATAACTGCCACCTTCTTAATAGTACCCAGTAGTGATAAAATTGGTTTTCTCTAAATTAAGTTAATATCAAAATAAATAGAGATATTTCTTTTATAGACACTGCTTTGCTGAAGTTGATGCTATTGAACGAAAGAATATATAAAAACGACTTCTGGTTGATGTATTTCTTGGCATTGGTTACATGTATCGATATCATTAGTAAAATTTTATTTGCAAAGACTTTCTGAAAGAAATTCTGAAAAGATTTTTTGAAACAACCGACCCATTTAAAAAAAGTTAAAGTTATACTTGTTGTCATTTTTATTCATTTGCTCCTACAAATGTTTAATTATTTAGTAATACAAATAGTATACCAACAGAACAAACTTGAAAGTTATCAACGTTAAACGACTCTACACCATCTCCTAGCCTTATTATGTAGACAGCTAACTTTCTCTACCACTACACAGACAATATTTGTATGTGTGCGTGACACTTTCACTTAAACATTTTTGTTGTGTAGTCTTTATATTTTCTTATTTGTAGTTATAATGGATTTCTTTAAAGACATTGAATTTTAAAATTATTTTGTATATTTGGGTTTTAAAAATGTATATTTTGTATTAGGTGAAAATATATACCATATATGTTTGCAAATTACTGTCGTTTAATTATTCAATGTATTGTATTCTAATAATTTTAATAAATCAATAGTAATTTGATACTACTTTGTGAAATTGTCATTATGTTTGCTATTTCTTAAAAAAATGTGCATATTTTTTATCCCTGGAATGAAAAATATATATATTTAGTCTATGCTTATAGTCAAATTCATTTTCTTTAAAATTTGACGTAATAAGGAATGATTGTATGGATATAAAGATGAAATCAGAATTAGTAACTTCATAATACCAATTTTACGATAGCCACCCAACACAATTACACTTATAATTATTTGGTAATCAAAAAATCTATATTTTGGTATCGAAATCCTGCAACTGACATCATAAGCTTATATTTATAGGTATTAGGATTTAGGGTTTACTACACTCAGTTTGTAGGATCACCTTTGGTTTAGGTCTTCATGTTAAACAATTAGATAAAATAAAAACCTATAGTCTATGGCCGAGGATTGCGATCGACAGAATGGTTTGGTCGAGACTTTTACAAAACATTGGATACGTTTAATCATATTGCACAGCATAGGTTAGGAAAAATGTTTATAATTATCTAACCACTTGTGTACCCTATTTAGAGGTATCAAATATTTGTAGCATAAAACTACACTTGATAGTTATGTAAAGGTCCAACAACCTATATTAGTAGACTTTTAATCCTTTAATCCTTGCATTGCTAAAGCATTTGTTTTATAATTTTTCATCTCCTTTGTTGTATTTTGGCATAGCACCAACATTTCCTTCGTTAGGAACTAATGTTATCCTATTCATACCATCTAGTTAGAAACTACTTGTAATGAACAGAAGCAATCTTCGATATGAATTCCAGTAATTATTGGTACAACAAAAGTTAGGCAAATGGATTTTTTTCCAACATACTAATCCTGCTATTCTGCTGGTTTTGTTTTTGGAGTTGGTTTAAAATTTCATACACTATAAGGTCTTGATTTCCACAGCAGTATTATCAAATCACACATTTCAGTACCTAACTCTAAGTTTCATCTTCAAGCTTCATATAAAATAGCCTTACTATATTTCTCTTAAAGAAACTACCCATCGAAACATAAACAGATCTCTAACCAATCGGATATAAAAATCATTACCATCAATTACTAAAACGAGAAAAATCAACCTGTCTCGTGGGCTATTAAAAAGAAAAAAAAATGTCTTTCACCGGCTAAGGAATTTGGGGCTTAGTAGTTGCTTACACCTTTCTCTTCGCTTTCACACCGAGAGATCGGGTAAACACAGTGCCCTCAATGGTCTTATTTACCTTAAACTATAACCCCATAACTCCAGACACCTCCTATTCAAAAATCTATCTTAGCTCATAGTTATAAAGTTCACATTTCAATAAGAGATAGTTGTGAGTTGTTTAGTCTAAGTCAGGTGTGTCATAGTAAAAACAGGTGTGCCAGTCAATTCCACTTTTTTATTTCATTGTGAGATTAGGCGCCCACCCATGTGATAACCTAATAATTTATTGTTTTTTGGAAGGTTGATGTATGAACAGTAAAATATAAGAGTTTTCTTAAGCGGACCTGGTTAAGTTACTGTAGTCAAATGTTCTAAGTTAGAGAGACAAGTTTCAATAAGTCCTTGTTATATGCTTTTCTCAGAATAAGTATAGCTGATAACAGCAAAACATAAAGACACATGTTTTGCTGTTATTACCTATTGCATACTACTAAAATACCTCCTGCATACCTTGAATTAAACACTATTTTCTACAACATTTACATCATTGATACTCAAAAATGTTAACAGAACTTGGTCTGATGGTTTAGTTTATAGTTAAAGATGTCCTAAAAAAAATTAGATATATTACAATTCATGTGTTTTCAAATAAAAGTGCGCACTGATTATTACTTAAATCCTTTTAAACTTCAAACTAAATAAATAATTATTTATTTATTTAGTTTGAAGTTTAAAAGGAGTTATTTTCGGTCCAAAGTAGGTACGGTAAGCGCCCCTATCAATATACTTAGTTCCTTATTCTTTTGAGCATTCATTTTCTTAACAACTATTAACTCAATTTAGTTCGGGCTCAATTCGGTTCTAGATAATTATTGTGTGTCTTCAGCATATTCCACAGAAGAGTACTGATTATAAAATATCTACTGCTAACTAACCAAAAAGCTAAGATGATTCTGTAATTACCAATAGAATGAAATATGAATTGGTACCTACTTCACTAAACTACCTCATGTCTAGATTACTACGCGCTTTTCCAATCCATGCATTGATCCACGCATTTATCATCATTGGCTGGAGTCAATCAGTACAGCAGTACAGATGATTCAAGTACTACAGTTATACTACAGACCAAAAAAGCCACCTGAAAAAAAAAACATTACGTCTACCAAAGCCTCTCGAATCAGGTGTTTTGCAATCGTCATTCGCAACCGGATGTAGGCATTTTTCTCTTGAAGGTGAAAGTGTTCGAAGTGGCACGCGTAGTCGAAAGTCGAAAGTGAAGTGGATGTTTTGGTAATTTATGTGTGAGAAAGCGTGGTAGGAGGTATCATGTGTGGTAGTACGAATATTGTTTTAGTGGCGGTCGGCACGCGGCTATGAAAGGAAACTTAAAATTGATATTTTTATTTATTTATTTTTTGGGAAACAAACATAGGTTAGGCATAAATATGACAAAATAGAATTATAATAATAAATCTGTAACTTAAGCCTTAAAAATTGCGCAAATGTTATGCATTTAACTACTAGAATACACACAAGAAACCACTAAAAGCCGATGTAAATTCATCAGTTTCGTCTACCTGTGCTACTATAATATGTATACTAATTACAAGGCACAGATGTCCCCAAACTCTTAAAAATATTAGAAATAAGTTTTAGCTATCATGCTGATTTCAAAATTATTACGAAACCAATACGCTTTGAATTTGTAAATGAAGCAGGATCATAAAATAGTTTTATGCATTTTTTTTCTTTTGGTTTAAGTTTTATAGTTATTACTTTATTTTAAGAGATTTTAATGAAATATAAACCAAGAAAATAAATTGGTTTATTTCCAAAACACACATATATTATACGTGAATTAGATTCAAGTGTACGTAGTTTCTTCATATTGAAATGTATAAAAAAGTTCTCGTGAGTTCAAGACAATGACAGTTTAATTTCTAACAATTTTCTAAAGTAATTACTACTTTGTCATTTTAGACAATTGTAATTTGCGAATGGCTTAGAACGAGCCATTATTTTTGTTATAATTTTCTCGTAGCAGACAGCCTAATCGCTTATTACATTGAAATTCGAAAATAACTTAAATAAAAAATTATAATCGCAAAATATAAAACGCAAAAGTAATGGTAAAAAGTATGAGCCAAATATTTATTTTATTTACACCAGAAGTCCTGTCTACAGTTTACATGGCAAATGAATTACTAGGAGAATCAATACAAAGAACAGAAAAACTAATGTTTCGAGCCAAGAAATGTTCAGGATAGAGAATATTATTGCAAGCTGCATTATTTTTTGACTTAAATTTAAACGCATGCTTTTTACAAAAGTTAGTTTTAGTGTAGAGTGTTTCCCACTCGCTTCAGATTAAATTCCCAAATTAACTATTCCATATCGACGTGAAAATATTTAAAAAACGACTGATAAATTATTGTTTCATTCTCGTTAGTTTGTGTACATATATAAAATCACGCCTTTCCACCAAGCTAGGAAGTAACTAATAGTCGCTATGATCCCCAAAAATCCTCTTATTCATTTTCATCACTTCCATACTTACAATTTACGCCGTATAATATATATACTACTCATACATACTTCGACTCAACTCGACTCGAAGAATAAGACGACAAATATTGATTGTTAATTTACCACAAATTAATATTACCAATTAGGGATTAAAGTAAACACTACAATAAAGACTTCCTTATCCTATTATTAATTTAATAATTTTTAATATTTTTTAAGTCTAAAGGTCTTTGTTCAGCAGTGGAACACAGGAACAAGCTAGATAAAAAAAATGTAATGAATAAGAAAGCCGCTCCCAAATCCCATACTTTTCACTTCAGTCATATATATATATTTTTTTTTCTTATGTGTTTGATGTATTTAATATGGAATTTTATTCTGAAATAAAAATATTACCATTATTATTATATAAATACGTCAATGTAAAGCCTCTATAACTAAAATACATACAACACATACATACTTCGACTTAACACCTACAATCTACCAGTCGCCGAGTTCAACGCCCGACTTTCTACAGCCTCGTGATATAACAAGGATGCTGTGATGTCACCCGAGATGAAAGTTTTTAGTTCAGGCCTTTTTTTCTTATGAGACTTATGTAACACAATTTTCAGTGAGTGGTTAGAATAATTTACGAGTTAGGTACTGTAATAGCGTTTGAGGCTTTTTTGAGTTTCTTACTTGATGAAGTGGTTAGTTTGTTTTTTTTTTTTGGTTAGAAATAATTTAGTTGTTAGCAGATGAAATTGGTGTTTTTGAAATATTTTTACAATAATAGGACATTTTATAGTGCTGTTTGTGTGACTTAGTAATAATTAGTTAAGACTATTTGTACAGTTCGATTTATTTCACTGGGTTCGCTTATTCTAGCAAAAAAGACGATTTTTTTTCTTGATCTAGAAATAAGGATAATATTTATATTACATATACTTTTAAAAGTGTATGTTAGCTAGAGTTCATAAAAGGTCAAAAAAAATAGCTGTGACTAAGTTACTTAAACTAACTGTACATAGATTTTTTTTAATTTTAATTAATGTTTCACGTTTCCTTAATAAATGTTTTCTTTTTTACGGAAAATGTTAATTAACATTATAGCTTATATACTCCAGCCGAGCTCTACAACTTATAAAATAGAGTCTATACTATAATTTTCATACATTTTATCAACTAAACCTCTACCAAGTCCAATCAAACCAAGTATATTACTTCACAATCTTCAAGACTCATCCATTCAATCAACAGGTGTATACTTTCACACTGCACACGTGTGCGTGGCATTGGCATTCACACAGACTCTACCGACTCTACAAACACACATGTATAGAAACAAGTAAACATCCGTATACTCGGCCCCGTTTTCCATCCCGGTGTATAAGTATATGTATGTAGGCTAGGTATGCAGGTTCTTGTTTGTTTGTATGTAAAATGATGTACGTCTGGTTGTTTGTGGTATGGGCGGGGTGGGAATATTGTGTTTAAAGGTATAAAGTGAAAATGCTTTATGAAGAATTTATTGTTAGTTAAAAATGTTGTACTTACTTAATTTCTGAGAACCTGAATATTTTGTTACTAAATCACAGAATGGAAGGACTTTAGGAACTTTTATTTAATTACAAATTAACTATGATATTATTATACAGTATTTAGGAAGTAAAATGATTTATATCTGATAACTATTTAGTTGTTAAATTAATATAAAATACTCTATAGAGTACTATTAGAGCTTAATAATCAAGCAAATCAGTAGTAAACTTAACAATAATAGTGTCGGATATTCAAAAGACTTCGAAATCCATAATATTTAACGCGTTGATGTCTTTTACACTACGAAACCGATGTACGACTTTTTAGGTAGTGTTATTCACTTTTGGTTCTATAGTCTCCTGGTTGCAATTATCAAATTCAAATAGGAATTAATTTTAAAATTAACAGAAGTATTTGACAGTATACTTGAGCACAAAATCGTTACTGATGACACTACTGAAGTTACTATAAAATAGTAAAAATGTTTTTCATGGATGTGACTACACAGTAATAATATACTCACACTAATAATATTTCACAATACCTTTATGACTTTTAAACTGTTGCATTGCATGAACAATATGTAATAGAATACGGGATAAACTTCATCATTTAACTTTAAAATATACCATACGTTCATTTGGTATTTCGCAATGATTTAGCAAACCTTTATATGAAAAGTATTTTTTGGAGAAGATTTAAGCAATATTTTTAATGTAAATATATATTATATTTAAACAATAGAACGGTTTCCTTAGCGACAGAAATAGAAAATTACTTATTGAGATGAACAATTCTACAAGTAATGCCTAAAATCAATTTACGATTAAATCAGAGGCTTAACTTCTCAGAAAAGAACAGACTAGAACCTGCAGACTCTACAGCTTACTATTATTACCGAAACGGTTGACAAAACCTCGCCCACTTGACCACACACACATACACACAAATAATAAATCTTTCAAACATACAAATTATATAACTCACACAGGTGGTAACTTTCACAAAACTTTCATTTTTCTACTCATTTACAAACAAAACTCTACCATCTTCACTTTGATGTAGAGTCGAAATTTGTTTGCAATTTTTTCGTTTCAGTTGCATAACCATTTCGTTTGAGGACATTGAACTTTAAAAATGAAGAAAGTTATATTAATATGGATTTTTATGAGAGTTATTCACGTGAGTTTGGGAGGTAGAGATAATAACACCACGCCTACGCCTTGAAGGCTTAAGCAGAACGATGTATGTTCAATATAATCTTATAAGAGTAAAATAATCTTCTGAATTATTGATGTATTGAATTATGGAATTATATGATATATTATTTTCTTATAAAGGTATGTTAAGGTAAAGAAACACTAAAGAACTACGATCTCTATTTCTAAATTACTTTGTTCAGTAGAAACTTCAGTTGTTAAAGCAACGTAATTTGTACATCAAGAAAACTTTTCATGTGCGATTATTATCTTTTACCAAAATAAATGAAACAATATTTGAAAGAGACCTATGTCCAGCAGTGAACGTAGTACATTATCTGTAACGATACCAAAATGTTAGAATAACTGTACCTAAGTGATAAAACTTTTAGTATTGCAGTACACGCATAAAAATATACTCTCATTTAATCCTATTTCAATACAAATTCTAAGTATTTTCAACGATTAATATTGATACTTATGTATCGTTAAACAAAGTTTACAAGTTTTGTTAGAAAATAGAACTATAATCAACGATAATTATCTTTTAATTATAATATCTTTAATAAGCTATAGGTATTTACGTCAATTTTAATGTGTAATATTATAAGTTTAAATTTAACCACTACAGCGAGCCAATATTTAATGGTAATAATAGTACTTGTAAATTAATCTATAACCTAAGATTTTTAATACAATTACTTCTAACAAGGTAATACATATATTATGTTTTTGTTCAATTTATTAACTGTTCCCGAAACTAAACACAATTGTTTCTTTTAGTCTACGAAATACCAGACTGCTATAGTTATAAGTAGGTAAGAGAAAACAAAATTTAAATCAAAGAAAACTATAATGTTGAATGATTGAATTATTTTGGTTTTGAAAACAAAAAAATGCCGTAGGTATTCTTAAATCAGAACATAAAATAACTTAATATAACCATAACAATTCCATTTGCAAGTAACTATCTATATTCACAAAATATGTATATTATCTTCCTCGCTACACCGAAAACAATCGTTATTACCATTTGAGTACATAACTATTTTATTTAAACTAAACCAAGCCAAGCATACAAAACGACATAATTATCTTTACAAAACTTATTGTTCTTTTTGTTACAAATCTAAACATATAATGCCATCTACTGGCGACATACAAACAACTTTACATCATTCGCCTGCTACCGCCATCTCTTGGTGAAAGTAATGAACTATGATGAAGGTTTTCACGGCAAAGAGTAAAAAAACTCACAATCGTTGTTGGTCGCTAGAGAGAGTTGTTTTATGTTTTTATTTTATTTGCAAAGACTTTTGATAGAAAAAGCAATGTAGACTTTGATTGTATTATTATGCCGAGTCGGTTACGTCAATAGCAACGTAAAATCGCTTTGTAGTGCTTGTAGCTCTACTAAATTACTTTTCTATTTATACACGATAGGTTAAGTTTCTATAGAATTTTACTACAATACACTTGCTCCTATCCTAAGTTAAGGTTATTATAAAACTTTAATTGAGGTTTAATAACGACTTTTATGTAATTTCAAGAACCAATATAATTTGTTAGAAGAGTCAATAACCTTCTGTATATACTAGCGATACATTAATGAAATAGCCTGGGTCCACGCCTAAGCCTGGGACCACGGCGAGTGCAACCTGCGCCGAAACGTTAGGCATTTTAAGGTAAAATGCGTGTTCGCGTTAATTCCCGTATTCTATTATACATTAAACATGCAACGCGAGAGTTTAACAGTTATGAAATGGTGTTGTCACCAGCTTCAGCAGAAATAAGTAACCAAAAATATCAAACTGAAATTTTACAAACTTATATATCCTCGTGAATGGTTACAGTCATTTAATTTCATTAGAAAAGGATAGACGCAAAAAACCGCAACTCATTGATGACTACATTTTGTGGTCTGTCATTCTATTTATATTGAATGATTTAAGTAAGTTTTGCACAAAAGTATATATAGTTTAATGTACCAAAAAAAATGTATATTAAAGTACGATAAAAACAATAAATTAGTAATAGTGTTTTAAAAATATTCAACGCCTGGTCGTATTGAACGGCACTAATATGCATGACCACTGCATGACGCACGCTCGCTTGTGTTCAACCACCGAAACAGTCGCGGCATAAAAAACAATATAATATTACGAAACTCTGGTTGAGGATCATGAAGAATATACTCAAAAGTTAACCTTTAAAGAATTTGCATCATCTTGAGTCTCTTTTATTTAGTTTTTGTAGTCATACCTTGGATTTATAAGTAGAAATCATCTTAAATTAAATGGATGTAGACTGAGCTATTTTGATTGCGTTTGCTAGTAATAAACCTAAAAAACAGGGCGGATTTTTATAAAATGCAATACACAGAAACTTTATTACTTGGATTAATACCGAAAGCTTTTCACCTATCAAGTAGGAAATCATTTAAAACGGATTAAGTCGTTAGCACAAGCACCTAAGTTAGAGATAGACTATATAATATTACCATTACGACATTTGTTTCTACTCAAGCTAAGCGTAACAAAACTCTACTTACTATACTTAAAATCTACAAATAATTAACAATGCTATATTCATTGTAGAGAAAATAAAGACATCATGGTAACTCAACTTATTTTTTACTCATGTATTTTGTAGTAAAATTCGTTAACTGTAACTGTCACTTGAAACTCATTTCTCCTACACTTTCGTATGAGCAATTATTTTCCTGACTTTACTAAGCAATTACAGAGATAGTATATGTACTACCAAAACTATTTTTAAAGTAAACTGATCGTTACTTTGATATCGTGGATTACTCGGACACGAAGCAATTCGCGTTACTGTTGTTGCATTTGCCACACAGTACATCACTAAATACATATGTACACTTAAAATCACGTATTTTTCTCATAGGCACAGATCTAAGAACGCCACTTGTTAAGATCACAAAAATAAACTTGTAGTAAAGTACTATGTTATTTGAAATTCAATTTCGTTAGTGACACAGCCAAAGTTGATAAAGCAACTTCACAGATTTTTGAAGCCGTTTCGTGTTTAAAAGTTATTCCTAAGCTTTTCCATAGTGGAACTACTCTCAGTAGTCGTTTGAGGTGTCGAAGTTTTGTTTATTGACCTCCGAGGTTGGAAGATTAGAGATATTATGGACAGTCCTATTGATATAGGAGTGTATCTCATTACCTAGTTTCTATAACTATTTGCTGTTGATCTCTATTTTATTGCTATAATTTCTTGAAAATTATAATATTTTATACGCAATTTCACTTCACTAGAGGCGATTGTTTATTGCACACATTTGTAATTTGCGGTCGAAAATGTTTGAATGATTATCGAGAGAATACCGCAAAACGTGCTAATCAACCAGCTTTATGTTGAGTTTGTTTGATAGAAATACTTGTCTAAAATTGGATTTTTACAGCATTTTGATAAAATGAATCACGAATTTTTGGCAGGTTTTAAATATTGCAGAACAATTAAAACGTATTTTTTTTTTTGTATAACTTAAATTTAATTACGTCAACCTGCCTAACTTCAATCCACTTAGTTTTACGTACTTCAGTTGATAGTAGATCGTATACCCTTATTCCTTCTTTCTTAATCTTCTTATTAACAAAATTGTCATCTCCGATATTCGTTAGGCCTTAAACTATCTTCAGGCAATTTATTAACCACACAAATCTTCTTACTAAATAAGCAAGGGTCTATTCCACTAACCATACTGAAACTGAACCATGTATTTCATTTATCAAAAGTTCACGCTCGACGGCTAGGAGGAGTCTGACAGGCCGTCATTAGACACACCGCACTGCGCACTTTCTGGTTAAAACAAAACCTTTTAGACCAAATCATTGTTAGCGAAAGTTGATTATAGGATGGTCAAAAAGTAATATTGAAACCATCGATATGTAGGTTTTGAGGGCTTTTGGTAAATTAGGTAATTTTAGTTCAGGCAAGTATCAATTTAAGACAATTATTTGTCAAAATGTGTCATCACAAAACAACCTGATGTTAAGTCTTATATTCTGTAGTTAGGACTCCGATACTTTATACATTAAAACGTTTGTTGTTCAGTTTCAGTTAACTATGCAAGACGTATTCAATGTATTTGAAGCACGCTTTTTGTTATAGATAAAGTTTAGTTGTTTCAAAAATCTTCGCCTATTGCACTGCACCAGATCACCGCCGTAACTGGCAAAAATAGTGTATTTCTTCTTTTATGGAAAATAGATTTAATGCTTACAAAATAAATAATTCATAATTTACTTTCTGAAACGCCATAAAGCAATTGATGTACCTACCTAAATCTACATTGAAATTATTATACTACCTAAAAATTACTTGGTATAGTATTATGCAGGACCAGACCCAGAACATCGATTGCAAGTCCGACACCTAAAGAACCGGCTTATTTGACTCGCAGTTTGTATTAATGCTTCAGTCAGTCTTTATTCTAATAGAACGCGACGTGTCATCCGTGCGGAACACTCCAAGATCAACACAGCCGACATTTAAATCCTTATTAAAGAGATGAGCTTTGAACCTTCGATTTAGAGTTCAGGTTTTATGATGTAAAAACTTTGACGTTAAGGAGTCTAAAATGTGAATGGATTATAAATAAGTGGCTCGTACGCGTAGGAACCTGTTACTATGCTGTGATTGGCAAACGTTTAGCTGTTTCATGTATTATGTGTTGATATCCTATGTTGCCATCAATATCCATCGATTGTAGCCATAACAAATTTCAGTAAGTCTATTATTAAGTCTATGAAACATTGACGTGCTTGATTGAAATGAAACCAACAAGACAAATAGTTGGACAAAGCTAGCTTAGTTTTTATGAGTATTTTGTCCTTGAGTTAAAATTTTATTGGGCCAGAAACGGAGTTAAATTGACGACGTCCAAGGCGCAATGATTAGTAATATGCATGCATTAAACCATTCCATTACTTTAGTTCCAAAATTTTAATCCTTACCTAACAGCATGGTGCTACGAAGAAGAATTATGTAGATAAAAGGATGACAATAGTCGTGTGACGGTAATTTCTTTCTTAATTTTTAAGTAATTTAAAATTTTGTATTTTGTACTAAACCATTTGAAACGACAAGTTGCCTAATGACTACTCACATGCTTTGCAGAGCTGTCAGCACCCAGCATTACCGCTTGAATGCTAGAAACAAATGACACCGGCAAGTCAGCGGCCATGCCCGGCGACCCAACTGTCAGCCTTATGTGTAGGAGCCCTTAGATATAATGCAAACATGTAATTTTTTACATGTCAATACTTTTACATCCACATACCTATGTTAGAATTATTTTGAACCTTTTTCCTTGATACGATATGGTGAAATGTCTTCATAACAAAAAAAGACTAAAACATTATTTACCTCTCATCTTTGGCGCTGCTGTGAAAGTCAATTATGGATTATCAGATATTTTAACACCATCACCCATAGGAGAACTTTACTTTCGATTGTAATTAAATTTTTTTTACTATTTGCTACTGACTTGTACCAAAGAATATTTTCCAAAATTTTAAGGAAAACCGAGATTTAAGACACAGTCTGTTTTTATTCAAAGATGAGTATCTATTTCAGCGGTATTTTCTTATTCCACATAATGTAAATATTAACAAAACAGTAAAGGGACATTATTATGATTTCAAATTTGTCGACGATACCTACTGATAAATTACAAATAAAAATAAATCTGATATATTAATTGATATAATGTGTAACAAAAGAGTGAGACAGGAGAGGAAAAAGCCTCTAGGAAAAAGTAGTTTAATACATCCACATATAATATTACGCCTGTCATACCCCGCAATGTAGGTTTGAACCCGAGTTAAGAACTCGCGTTTAACCATATACGATGTTACTCCAATGATATGGGGAGCGAGGCTATTGCCTTTAGATAAGGATAATAAATATTAAATAATTTTGCGTATTGCTCTCGTAGATTCGGATAAATTTTACCCTTACATAAGCAGTGAGAGCTACCGAAGCATAATTTAACTGAAAGCTCTCAATTAAATGCTAAAAAAACCCATTTTAATTTCTGTCACAGAAAATTCACTTTATAAAATAATTTATTTACTCAAAACACTGCCGTACCGACTGGGTGGCTTGTTTCAAAGAATATCAAACATTACTTAACTGACTAGACTCGAAGGTTTTGCTCAGCCAAGACTCCTCCGTATTTTCTCCACCAGCCCATGCGTATAATGTTACTTTAATCATCATGTATAATACAAGTTCATACAAGAAGTCTTACTACAAAATTCATCTTCAAGCAATCTCAGATAATTAAGTAATGACGAGGCACCTTTAACACTTTCATAAACCTAAGATAGAATAAGTAAATGTATTATTAATAGCATATACTTGTTAGAAATTACAAGTTATCTAGACCGATTCTAATAAAAACAAAACAAAATAGAAAATTACCCACACAGAACTACTCACTTACACTTATTTTGTTGCATTCTCTCGCATGTCTGTCAAAATAAAACAATGCGTATGAGTTTTTCGGACAAGCGAAATTCGACCATCATACACTGACATAACTTATGAATTGCTTGAACACGTGTTCACGTACGAATTTATTTAGCTAACGACCCTACGAAAACGTACAGAAAAACCAACTTAATTTTGCCGCCCAGAAACTAGAAGCAAAATAGATGGCAATTGAAAATGTACTTTATGTGTACAATGTTAAGGTTGATAATAGTATCGTAGTAAATTTTAGAATAGCAAAATTAAGTTTGTAAGATTCAGAAACAGAAGCACGCTTAAACTGGGAGCAATCATCTGACTGACCACAAGCGTGGAATATAAAAGGGTGACAATATAGTAAATGAAACACAGTTTTAGTGTGGACTGACCAAAGTGGACGTGTTCCTTCCAAAAATGTACAAATTATTCTTCTTAGTTATCGTCGCTAGTGTGGTGGCTCTCCCAAATCCCGATGAGGGAAAAGTGGAAAAAGTTCAAGCTATCAAAAAGGATTGTGCAAATGGAATTTTGAATCCTGCGTGTTTAAAACTTGGAGCTATTACCCTGCTGGAGAAGCTGAACAACAAGGATGAAGTGGCTTTGATTTCTGGTGTTAGTCTCGTGAAGGAAGGTGGAAAATCTAACTATGAAGGAGTTGCTACTGATCTTGCGAGATCCTTGTCAAGTGATCCTGACGACAAGCTGGACAAGTCCTTGCTGTACCATGTCGGAAGCTTCCTGGACAGTCATTCCGTGAAGTTGAGGCTCCTGGACGACTCTGCCGTGGAAGAAGCCAAGACCGCCATCGAAGAAGGCCGTGGCAGGAAGAAGAAGGGAGGCATGGGAGGACTCTTCGCTATGGCTGCAATGATGAAAGGTATGTACAATTCATAGTCATTCGCCTAACTGATACAGTGAAATCAAAGCAATCGTTCTTATATTACGCTGTAATAAAAAGTAATATGATAAAAACGGTTCGAGTCCGAAATGTAATTATATAATAGTAATTCTGTACGGTGGCTTGATAAAAAATCGTATCTACGCATACAGTTACTTTTTCATTAATTTCTTTTTGGTGCACAGCATTTATAAAACTCACAGGTACTTTCAAATTCAAGGCATTAGATCATAACTAGTAAGAGTGAATACGTCTAGGATAACAATAAAAAAGATTTACTTATTTATGTAGACTAAATTATGAAAACTAAGAAGAAGACGAAATTCATGTTAGACAACTTTTTACAGTTTTAATTACAAAGAAGTAACTCGCAAGGAAATATTTAAACATGAATTTAGTTTAGAATATTTAAGATTGCAATGCACAGCTAGTAAAAAAGTAAACATAATATACACATTCAGAACTTTTCATTCCTGACTAGGAAATGGGAAAGGAACTATTAGAATCTTAGGCTATGAGAATCTAGAACTTGAATTTTTTTGAATATCAAACGAAGTCCTTAAAACCATGCTTCCAAGTTGTCTAGCCTTTTAACACCCACCTAAGGTAGTCTTCAGAGAAAATTGGTAAAATGCTGTCAATTTACGACATCAATTATTTTTGGCCAATTCAAGTGTCCCATTCTAACATCATTATTATTACATTACCTTGTCAACCAAAACGTATTCAAAGACAACAGATGAAATGTTTTTTCCATTGTTTTGTATAACGGCTCGAAATTAAATTGGACTGGTCCAATTTTTATAATTGAGCTTTATTTGCATCAAGAACATGATCTAGATGTTTTGTATCTTTTTAATCTTATTCGGTCTAGTTCGTGAGCCCTGAGCCGAGTTTTTGAGGAAAATGGCAATCTTGATAAAGGGCTTTAAATAGGTATATTTAAAACCATACTCACGTTCAGATCGAGATGAAAATTACCAGAAAATTTGACTTCAATTTAGTATTCTGGGGTAGTCCCTAACTATGATTTATAGTAAGAGAAAAAGTATTGAGAATTTACTAAAGTAATGATACTTAACTTTATGAAAATGGAAAACTAAGTACAAAAGATATATCTTCATTAAGATCACTCTCGTCTGCTTTCTTCGTTTCTACTCGTAATTTAATGGGGAACAAATTGTTAATAGGAGATGGGAAAGGCTTTAATCGTAGGACTTGACAATTTTATGAGTTGCTCCATCATAACAATTTATATGTTTTATATCCTCAAATTACTGTTGGTATTATTTGCTTGTTGAAGCAATTTATTAAGCTCTTCGTTAAGATGCACTGCCGAGGTAAGGCTTCAAAATATGTATTTACATTTTTTAAAGATATCTTATAGAAGTTACCAACCATTCAAAAAACTATCATCGACTCTGATGCAGGCACAATTTACTAATACATAGTTTTTATAAACTTACACCAAAAGCTGACTAAGGTTTCAAAATCAATTAGCCTCGTCGTTAATGAGACTTAAAGCAAACAAAACCTGTGATACAGTAGTTAGCATATTAAAAACCCATAAAATCACTATACATTTACATCAGTCGGCTACTCCAATGACTGCATGCGATAATAAACGAAAACCTTACCACGACGGAAATGTTAAACCAAAACCAACCCTACGAATACGAATATAAGGTATATTTTCCTGTAAAGAAAACTCAGCCTACTGCAGTCAGTCTTCTATGAAAATATAATGGATCTTAGAGTACTCCGTACTAATCATACATCTATGTGAGACATATATAAGGTGAACGAAACAATTGCTTATCAAACACTAGTCGCATTCGTTCGATACAGACGTACGACAATGTATTTCATATCAATATTGTTCATGACGACAGCAGTATTCGCACTGCCTAGTCCAGAAATAAGTGACACGGTAAAAAACCAAGTGGAACCTACAGCCGAAACTGCAGCAAGAGCTTTTGGCAAGGATTGCACTAATGGGATCTTCAGCCCTACGTGCTTAAAAATAGAGGCCATTTCGATGCTTGAGAAATTAAGTGTTAAAGAAGAACTTCAATTACTACCTGGTATTAGTATAGTAAAGGAGCCTGCTAATGAAAATGGAAGTAAAGTTGATGAGTTCGCTGCGGAACTGGCGAGGTCGTTTCCTTCGAAACCTGACGAACGATTGGACAAATATTTGCTGTATCGGCTTGGGAATTACTTGGACACACATACTGTGAAGTTGAAATTGCTTGATGAGGGAGCTGCTGAAGAAGCCAGGGCTTTGGTTGGTGAAGCGAGGGGTAAAGGAGGTCTTGGAGGAAAGAAAGGTGGATTAGGAGGTCTGATGGCCGCTGGTTTGCTGATGAAAGGTATGTGTAGGATAATGGATAGTGTATAGGATCTGATTGAGAAAAGGAACAGTTAGTAATTTTAAAAGGTCAATGTGTTGACACGTGAATTGGGTATCATCGAAAAGGTTTCATCGCATTTTAAATTCATATCAATAATAACTTTACAAACGACTAAAATCATGAAAAAGTTAATATTTAAAATATTGTAATAATATTTATTTTGAAGTTAGATTCTAATATCGTGATCCAAAGTTAGGCAGACGAAGTGAAAGTTTAATTTAACTGCTGAAACAATCTAGATTTAAAGATAATGAATTTAGCTCTACTGTTATTTATATTTCATTGTTTATTTAGTAAAAGCCGATTTACTTAAAGCTTTGAATAAAATTAATCAAATCTAGCAAATATATTCAACCAACAACCCAGACTAACAGTTTACCTAAACGATCTTATTACTATGACGGGAATTGTCTGATTTAACTTTAACAAATTTCAAATGATACAATAACTTAATTTATTCAAACTACAAGCATCATAAACGGAATAAATTAAAAAACACATTTCGGAATTCATAGCTACAAGTAATTTAATTTAAGCAGTATATAAAATGCGTGATATAAAAAAAAACTTTAAGTGCATTAAGTTACTATACTCTACTCTCCACTTCTTTAAACTCTCACGACTATTACACATAATATTATACTGCAACGGGTCTTAAACCCGTTTAAGACCCGATGCATTATAATATTATGTGTCTTAAACGGGTTTAAGACCCGTTGCATTAAAATATTATCTACTCTCCACGTACAAAAAGGTTCACAAATTAACGATCGAACGAAAAGATCTATAGAAGCTTCTTCAATTCTTGATTATTCTTATAAACTTACATGGATATGGACCTACAAACGTGCCCTAGTATATTATCAACCCCATTTTCCTCCACGACGACTTAAAAAGATAAAAAGAGAGATTAATATTATCTTCAATCAATCTGATAATAATTACACGACAGCGTTGTCAAGAAAAAAATACTACAAACTCAAATTGTACTGTCATAGGAAACAGAGCATATCGTACTAGGAAAACACTGGTTGTCATTTAAAACATACTAATTCTTAACTTTTACTTTGCCAAGAAAACGACGCTAAGATCTAAGTGATTTACGCATGTAGAACTTGACGATAAGTTTGTACTTAGTTCCAGAGATAGTTTGTAGAGAATTTGCATTGTCAATATTAATTTTACTAATTTAAATAGGTTTTCGTATATTGCGATTGATAAAACAGCCTGATTTTTGAGATATTTTCAAAAATTTCGAAAGTTATTTGTGTAATGCGATTATTATCAAAATCTTATGTGCTTTTAGGATGTTTTCCGGTTATGCTATGTTCATGTCTTAACTTAACCTTTTAGCCAGCGCCATTTCCTTTAGTTGCATATTAGTAGCATAGAATATCATCAACAAAATTCTCAAATAGTCTAGAGTTTTTCATGCATCACAAGTTTTCATTTTCAGTTAACTTACAGGCGAATCTGTTTGCATGTTGGATGTTTTTAAACCAAATTCTTCTTTCCAGGTACTCTCATCTCCATCGCGCTTGGTGCCCTCGCTCTCCTTGCCGGCAAAGCCTTAGTCACCGCCATGATGTCCCTCCTTCTCTCTGCAATCATCGGCATCAAATCTCTTTCTGGAGGTCAAAAGTCCACCACATATGAGATCGTCTCTAAGCCTGTTTACACCCACTCCCATTCACACTCAACAGCTCATGAGGATGTTGGTGGGTACGGACACTCAGGTTACGGAAGAAACCTGAAAGTCAGGAGGCGTTAAAGCCTTTTTAGAATTGGGAAGTTGATATTCGTCTAGTGAAAAGTCAGTAAAATCAGACACGATGATAAAAGAAAAGTCTTATGTGTTTTTTAGTTTTCTCTTTTTTATTTTAGATTTGTTTTTTTTCTTATTTATTTTTATATTTTTGTTTTTTTTCAATGCTGACTGAACTTTGATGAATATTTAACTTTCTAAGAGTAGTTGTAAATAAATGTCATTTACAGTAAGAATCACCAAAGTCTGTATGACGTAAACGAACGAAAAAACCGCTATTTATTGAACTATTTATTATTAGGTTAAGGCAACACTGTTTTCATTTTCTTTTTTATTTTTGTTTATTTATTTTAAATATGTATTTTTTGTTATTTATTTTATATCTTTTTTTATTTATATAATGCTATTATTTATTTTTGTGTATTTATTTATTGCTTTTATAATTGTATGTACTGTGATTATTAGTTACTATTATTATTATATTACATTATTTTTATATTATCATACGGGTATCTAGCAATGATGATATTTTTACCTCATAGTATTATGTAACATAACTTTATTTTTGTTATATTTTTACCTCATAGTATTATGTAACATAACTTTATTTTTGTTATATATTACTATTATTATATTTGCCATTATAATTTTATATATTATATAAGTAATAGCAGATAATAATATAATATTATATTGTATTTATAACTGACATAATTTGTGTAAATATGTGTAGTCAATATAATGAGTATTTTATCGATATTGTTATTATAATAATATATTTTCTGTACTATATTCTGTTATACTTCAGCACCAAGAGAAAATAAAGTGTTTGTTGGAATATATCTTACTTTTATTTAAACCTGACGTACAAGCTTACAATAAAATTTTATTCTTATTGTGGATCCATACTACCGGAAAAATCGATTGAAAATAAATTAAATGAAATCGATTGAAAATAAATTAAATTATGAAAATTTATAAATAAATAAAGCTTGAGAAAAAAATCTCTTCATTTTGTATGAGATCTTTTCCAAAAAAAAACATTTTCGATCAGTAAACTTTTCTAGAGTGAATCCTAAGAAGAAGAAGATCCAAATATTATATTCTTACCTGCGTTTGCAATCATTAAGCTTTAGCTCGAATAAACTAAATGCCTAAACCACTGAACATGTCTACAAATGTAAAAGATAATAGCTAGAAGGCCATAGAAATATAGAAAAAAAATGCCCGGAACATATTCCTATAATGGACTTAACTATTTTAATTTTAAAAAACATTAAATTTTTCCGTTGCGTGAAAATGGACTTGTAGTTAAATTAAGTTTTCGATTAACCATTAAGTATTACGTAATTTACATAACAGATATTTTTACTACTTTACATAAGACACGCACATTTATTTACTTTTCTCATTTTACAAGACACACAAAAGATTGTATTTGTTTTTTCACAAATAGTTCCAGTGCTCGACTTTCATTCACTGATAGACCTCGCTGAGTTTTATTTTATTTATTATTTTTATTTTTCACAATACAAACTGTGGTGAAAGCCGTGGAATTATTTTTGTTACAACTATCTGATTTGATGATCGACATGTAATATTACGGCACCTACTTTCTTCGCTATTGTTGGGACTTCATTAAGTATTGATCTTGATTTTAATTGTTCATTAAGTTTCAGTCAAGTCATTCATAATGAGAAACTAAATAGCTTTTGACTACATTATTTTGAGACAAGTACTTGAGTTAAAGGGTTTGGGGCTTAGAAGACACTTACTGCAAAGTCGCTGGCATATGTATAGAATAGAGTCTATACATGAAAGTGACAGAATACAAGATAAATAACTAAAAGGTTTTCCTGTAACCCAGTAACAATGTTGATGAAAATCGACATTAAAGTGAATGACATGAACTGTTAAAAGCTAAAGTTAATTCACAAAAAAAGCTATTAGCTAAAAAAATACCTAAGGGCTCCTACACACTGTGCCGGCGCCATGTGCGGATGGGTTACACGGCTTACTGACGATATTTGTTCCTAACATTCGAGCGATTGATTCGGGAATTTGACGGCTCTGCGCGGCATGTGAGTGGCAGCCAAACACACTGAAATGTAAAACAGGAATGAATGAAGGAAAATGTTTTTTTTTTTCTTTAATTATATTGTAACACTAAGTATTATTTACATTTTTATTTTTACTCGTCAAGCTCAGTCACTTGTTGTCACTCTTATTGTCGTATGTAAAATAATTGTCGAATTCAGGAGAACTGAATGTAAACTGAATGTTCAATTTTATCTACGGTACTTTTAATCACAAATAAAACTTTCTAAAACCATATTAAAATGTATGATTTACTTTATATGAAATCGTCATATTAGCAGCATCGATTTCTTTGGTTCCTATTAAAATATTAAATCTTTATGAAAAGTGAAAATGCTTTTAATGTTATGATTACATTTTTAAGTCATAATATTTTTCACAAATCGTTAATATCCATCAATTTGTTGACGAGCTAACTCTTTCATCGTCACCTTTACTTAAATTCGACTATACCTAATCTGCATGAAATCACAATTTCTGCCTCAAAGCACCTAATCATAAAACTTGGCGTTTAATATTTTTCTCCTTTAAATTTTATGATACCTCATTATCCAATTTTATGGTCAAAACAATAATCCAATTCAGTTAACAGATTATCGATTGGAAACCAAAAATCGATCCACTTTCCACCTTTTCCATTACGATCTACCTTTTATTTACCGAACGAAAGTTGCGCACAATACGCTCCAAACCAACTTTGTTCTTTTTAACATTTTTCTTATACTTTTTGTCAACTTGAACGGTATAAAATAAATTGCGATCAGATTAGATCTATCAGTCCATTGCGACTCTCCATAGAAATGATCCAGTGATTTCAAAGTGCCGTGGTTAAAATGGTTCTTAAGAGTGTTTGTGTTGCCGTTCTTGTGTTGTGTGTGGGATCTCAAGGATCTATAGAAGGATCGGATCCGAATACTATAGTTGACGTCGTTAAAAATGTGCCAAATAACACTGAAAGGATTGGAAGAACTTTGCACAAGGAGTGCAACAGTTTGCTGAGTTCTAAATGTCTGAAGATCCACGTGTTGTCCTTTTTGGAGGATCTGAGCTCTCGCGATGAGCTTCATCTTCTCCCTGGACTGAGTATTGTGAAGGAGAATGGTACTTCAAATACTCCAAGTCCTGAAGAAATGGCTGCTGAGCTCTCCCGTCAATTTCCTGGAAAGCCAGAAGAGAAATTAAACCGTTTCCTTTTGTACCGTCTTCAAGACTATCTGGACGGTCATTCCTTGAGATACAAATTGCTGGATCCCCAGACAACAAAGGAGGCTTTAGATGCTGCTAAAGGTGAAGAGTCTACTGCTAGGAAAAAGGGTGGACTTGGTAAAGGAGGCGGCGGTGGTGCCCTTCTTGCCGCTGCTTTGATGATGAAAGGTAATTTCATTTGATAACTAGTCCCTGCACGATTCATATCAAATTTTATTAAATATTATGTTTTGTTTGTTGTTATGTTAAATAATGTAATCGCTGTAATGCATTACGACTTTGATCGTATACAATTATTCAATAGCTTTGATGTAAGATGTAATAACATACTTGCTTTCAAATATTACTATAATTTTCGTCCGATAATAAGCAGTCTAGAGCGTGTGATGGTACTTTATCATGCTACATAAAGCTACAGTAAAGTTTAACACAGTTTAAGCATAAATTTATTTTACACACTATTAAGTAGGTATAGTACATTGTGCATATTTCAACAGAAATTCAATGAGCGTGATCTTTTCCGAACATTCTTTGTACACTCTGTTTAAAGGGTTTCTTATTTAGATACAATTTATACCTATATCCGAATTCTATAAGTTTAATTTTTGTGTACATATAATAATATATTTTTGTGTATAATATAATATAATAACATTTACGTTTTCTGATTACTACAAATTTTACGATATCATTTTTTTATTATATTACAGGTACACTTGCCGCAGCAGCTCTGGGTGCCTTAGCTCTCCTCGCCGGAAAAGCTCTCATGACTGCCCTTATGTCTCTCCTCCTTTCTGCCCTCGTCGGGCTCAAAGGACATGGTGAACATAAGTCTACTACTTACGAGATCATCACCAAACCAGAGATATCCCATCACCACTCCCACAGCCATGAAGAACACCATGAACATGAACATGGCCATCATGGAGGATATAGACGAGCGTATGATTATAATAGCTATATGCCTTATGATACTACTAGTAGTTAATTGAGAATAATAATTTATTTATTGTTCTGACTTATAATTTGTATAGTGTTTTGATTTCATTATTAATAATATTAGGATGGTGATGTTATTATGTGATAATAATTGTTATTATTATCATCAAGGTGTATAATGGCATTATAATAATATTATTAATAATGATTTACGTAATACTACATGGAACAGAAATAATACGGCGATTATTTATTCTAATTTATTAAAATGTAACAACGAAATAGTTTTTAAGATAATTTATTCATTTAGTTAAGTAAAACAATTTTATTATTATTTATTTATTTATTTGCAAGAAGAAAATGGATATGCTTTTAATAATATTTGCTTATATACATTTATTTATGTATGTAGCATATTTAAATATTTATTTATTATTTACCATCATCGATAATATTTTCTTCCCACCGTTTAATAATGCTTTATATATATTTTTTTCATATTATTATTTTTTATGTTGCATTTATTTATTCATTTATTTTATTATTAATATCGATTTATGTAAATATACGTTTATATATAGCAGTATATTTAACTGTGATATTTATTTAATAGTATTTTATGCTTATTTAATAGTACTACGCTTCCTCTTATACCAAAAATATGTTATGTTATTTATTTATTTTATAACTTCTTTACCTCATCTGTTTCTGTATTGTATTTATTTATTATTTTTTATTTTATGCATGGGTGAAATGTTATATTAATAATATGTATATGAAAAAATAAAATTGTTGAATTTGTATTAGTAGTTCATTTGTGTTTCACCTTTACTTTTAGACTAGTACTATTAAACTTACAATATGATTTTTAACCCTATTCGATTGATAAAATGACAGCTAATATTTGAGGAAAACTGCCAAAATACCGGCTGATAAACTATTCGACATTTATCTGGGGGCACGGAAGTGCCCCCGCAAGTCGAGCAAAAAAAAGCGGCACGGCCGTAACATCCTTTTCTCGAAGCAATTCGGGCTATTTTTGACACCCCTATAATTTCGTTGTGGATAAAACAAGAAGCCTGGATGTTCAGCAACTAATCAGTCATTGTATAAACACGGTATATTTAAAATTTCAGTCAATTTGAACCAGTAGTTTAAGAATGACAACTTGTTAAAATTTTGAATTTTGTCACTCACTGATTCACTGACTCACTGACTCACTGACTCACCGATCATCAAAAGTATAAGGTACTTCTAGCAGACTTAGAAGCTTAAAATTTAGAATACAAATAGGGTTTAGTGTCTTAATCATGGGAAAAATTCAATATTTTCTAATTTCGGTCCAGTTTTCTAAATACACTAACTGCAACAATAACTTTGTAATCCCATATAAATGTATAAGATTACAAGGTTACATTTGCAGTTAATGAATTATTATTACTGTAGAAAATAAAATAAATAGGTGTAAATATGTATCTACTATATGAGACATAACGGGAGGGGGTATAGGGTGGGTAAGGGTGTTTAGCCCATGAAACTGAACAACATTCCCATAGGAAAATATGTTGAATTATGAAAAAAGAAAACGTCTTTCCACACGAATTGGACTTATGTTCGCTCTACAAAAAGAAGTGAGATGCCATCAAAAACATTCTGTAAAAACCTCAAGTCTCGCCGTAAAAAGTTGTGAGATCTATATAATACCAAGTCGATTAATCTATTTAGTCTCTACTTAAAGGACCTTCTGTCTTAAGTTATTACGTATGTTATTATCATGCCAATTAAAAAAAAATACCTTAAAACAAATAGATCGACTTGGTCATCGCAAGAAAACACAAATTCGCCATTAACATTTCAGGAGCATTAACTTCTTGTCGTGCTGTGTAGTGTGATACATACTAATAATCAAATCATGCGATGGCCAGGTCGGTCTATTTGTTTTAAAGGTATTTTTTTAGATTGGCATGATAATAACATACGTAATAACTTAAGACAGAAGGTCCTTTAAGTAGAGACTAAATAGATTAATCGACTTGGTATTATATAGATCTCACAACTTTTTACGGCGAGACTTGAGGTTTTTACAGAATGTTTTTGATGGCATCTAGATATCTTGTTGAAAGGGAGCCTTAATAAACATAAGATAAGATACACATTTTTATTAAATACCTAAAAGTTGATGTATCTTTGGATAAATAGAATATTTAAAGATAAAAACAATTATTTCTGCCCATGTTAACAATATTTTTAAAACAATGATAGCAACACTAGGCATTGTTTGTATCGTGGAATCAATGCATTTGATTACCAGATAGGACTCAATATACATTTATGCTGTTTAACGCTACTAGTTAGTATACAAGATAATTATAAAGATACTAAATTGGAACCATATCATGCAAAATAAAGTTTTGGCTATAATGTGCCTGTGAGTCTGTAGGCATGTGTGTGTAAATGTGTATGTGTGAACATCAATAATTGATTTTCTAATACATATCACTTTCTTATGAGTACAACAGATGTATTTTCTAATGAACACTGTTAGAAAAACATCTGTCATTATTGCGTTTGCTACACTTTCAAAGTTTTTATTATGAACACAAAAGAAATGTCGTAACATTGAGACGATACCAAAAAACGATGACTACAATTATACTTAATATTATAAAAACAATTGTTGTTTTAATATAACAAGCAAAGCCGTAAAACTTGCCTTGTCACAAACACGACAACTCAAAGCTAATACTTGCAAAATATATGCCAATTAAAAATGAACCTTAACGTAAAATACATAAAAGCTATTAGATTATTTTCAAGAACATTCTCGGCATCCAAGATCTTTTCTCTAATCCCTAAACCACAAAGTTATTTAAATGAATATTTAACTACAAAATTGTATGTTTTCACAGAACCATGACCTTATGTCCTATAAACAGAGAAAATAAATATTATGGGCCTATCACACCGATTTCCATTTGATTATTCGCTATGGAACTCCATAGAGTTATTGTAAAACTCATTATTATATTACAAGTCAATGCTAAAAATATTAACTTAAACCATAATGAGGTAGAAGAAGTAGTACAAGAAGATAAAAGAAGTGTAGATAATGTTTTCAATGGAGTATACGCTGAATGTTTCGTTAGGTTCTCATTTCCGTGTGTCCAAAGAAAAACGTTAATGTATTTGAAGCAGTTGAATAATTTGAGTGAAGTTGCTGTTGTTGGTGATTATGTGAAATTCGGTAAGTGTCTCAATATTTTTGATTCCAAAAGGGCAAATTCAAAGGAAATCAAAGATACTGTTAATAAATAAATTCTTTGAAAGTGTAGTAAAAGCAAATAGACATACTGAGTATACTGACCTACACATAAGCGGAAAAGTGTCAGTTATTCCATTTCCTTTTCTTCGTCTAGAGATTTGTCGCTATCCCATAGCGGTACGTACGTACATATACATAGGTATCTCTGGTACAATTATGGTTATATTTTATGTAGGTATTGCTACTGCATAGAAGTTCTACAAATCTAAAAATACAAGTTGATTTTGAAGCACATACCTACCTTATTTCGTATTTACACACATGATTTTTAATTTGTTTCTAGTTAAACTAAACTCTAGTAAAATGGAAGAAAGCAATGATAAAGAAGAACATACAACGGAGAATAACTCAGAAAAACTATCGCACATGATTGATAAAGCAATTGACAGGTTTTTTGATAACCACATCATCAGGTTCAGTGCGTTGGGAAAGGATATTTCAATTCCAAATAATGGTAAGTTATAATATAACTTTGCTAAGAACTTAAGCTCTAGCAATAGGCAAACTATAGAATAAAGTAATATGAAATAATTTTCAAATAAAATAGCAAATATTTTTTTTAAGAGTATGCTTATTACAAAATTATGTTGGACCCTTTACATACAAAAGTGTTTGAATTGTACATAACATATTAATAAAAGAAACCTGAATGATTACAGTAGAAGAATTTGTCGGTAGAAAGAAGAACAAGGGAGGCGGCGGCGGTGGGGGAGGTGGAATGATGATGGGTGGTCATGACGGTGGACACTTTGGCAATAAGAAAATGATGATGATGGCTATGATGTGTATGAAGATGAAATTGATGATGGTTTGTATAATTTAGTACTTATTGCTTAAATACCAAGAATAATAAATTACTTGTGTATGTTATTAAAACTATAAAGTACAGTTCTTTATCGTATATTAGTATAGTAAATGCCTAGTTGGCTTTGTTTACAAAAGCCGCACGGATCGATCTTTGAGGTTAAGCTACGCTTGCCGAGGTTTTCCCGTGAATGGGTGACCATCTTATACATATCGAGTTCCTCCGTGTTTCGGAAGACACGTTAAATTGTAGGTCCCGGCTGTCATTTTCGAAGATCTTTGACAGTCGCTAACAGTAGTCAGAAGCTTGAAAGTCTGACAACCAGTCTTACCGAAGGGTACCAGTGTTAATACCTAAGTAGCTGGGTTGTGGAGGTCAGATAGGCAGTCGCTCCATGTAAAACACTGGTATCCAGCTGCATCCGGTCAGACTGGAAGCCAACTCCAACATAGTTTGGAGCACAGGGTAAGCGAATATAGAGTATAGTAAATGCCATTTCTGATAGGCGCTATGATAAAAACATTCAAAGAAAACATTTTTCAGATGAAACCCGAAGTTTATGCCTAACTGTTAGAAATTGCTTTTGAGTTTTCTGGGTATTAGAACTACTTAGTTATAATGTAAAGAAAATAAAGACCGATTTAAACCTTTTTATGTGTTTTACTGACGTAAGTACCTATCTGAATAGTGACGTTTCTGCTTCTTCACATTTGACTGAGCAAATTGCTATGTATTTACTATAGGGGCTAACAGTGTCATTCTGATTACAGATGGTTCCAGCAATGATGGGAATGATGGGTATGATGTCTTTTAAAGGAATGATGTTCAGCATGATGTCGTTTATGTTATCAAAGGTAACTCATTTCCGCCAGTTCGATTCATTAGTTTTTTTACTGAAATGAATATTGAAAAGTAAAAAATGCTGTGTAGTTCAAACAAATCACAGAACGAGTAAAACAATAAGCGTTTGAAATGCTCGGTATATTTTAAAGTTTTTATAAAGTAGACCAGCCAGAATGAAGAGCTCTGACAAGCATAGTATATTATTAAACTGAAACGATCGTATTGATTGTAATATTACTGTTTACGTTTTAGATGATGTTGTTGATGAAACTAC
Source organism: Anticarsia gemmatalis (assembly GCF_050436995.1). Classification (NCBI taxonomy): domain Eukaryota; kingdom Metazoa; phylum Arthropoda; class Insecta; order Lepidoptera; family Erebidae; genus Anticarsia; species Anticarsia gemmatalis. Next base: position 6,955,101 of record NC_134768.1, on the reverse strand, counting down.
TGGAAAAGAAAGGCGGGGGCGGAGGTGGCGGCGGCGGGGGAGGAGGCGGTGATGGGGTAAATATATGAAAATTAGTTTTGAACACATTTTTAATTAAAAAATAAATAAATTTTTACACAGACACTATGTTGGCAACATAGGACAAAGTGAGAAATGCGTGAGTATACTATTAAAAATGGGATCTTTGGAGTAGAGCGCCTACAAAGTTATAGTAGCAATTTTAACATTTACATCTGGTTTTTACTTTCACCAGCGCCTAATGAAAAAATCGTTGCTATAGTTTATAGTATACGTTTTAGGCTTAAACGTAATCTTCAGTTTTTTTATTCCTCCACTGTCCCACTGCAGGGTAAGGTTCTTAGGCATTAAGTTCACTACGGTGGCCAAGACTGGGGCCTTTTATAATTTCAAATACAAAACATTTTTATATATAATAATAAAATTACTCTACAAAGAAAATGAATAAAAACTTGCCAGACTAATGACTGTTTCTACTTTCACAGGGATGGGCAGCAGGCGGCGGCGGTGGTGGAGCCTGGATGCCTGCAGGTATATACCTATTATAACATTGCTTTATAGACCAACAAACAATGAATCAACATACTCTTTCAAATCCAGGTGGACAAGACTTCGGCGGCGGTGGCGGTTACGACGCAAACGGACAATGGCAGAGCAGATCAATTCTTGAAAACAAAAAAGACATCATCGACAACAAACCTATAATATCGTATGTCGCTCCTGTAGTAACTTATAATAATCCAAACAAGATTTACAAAAGAAACGACATCATCAAAGTAGATAAAAATGGAGCTACCATCAAGTCTAGAAGGAAGAGAAGTATCATTGATATGTTGCAGAATTCTTATTTATACTGGATGAATAGATTACTAGGCATAAACACGAATAGAAGAACATCAAACTTTCCGAAATACAAAATCATTAATGGAGTGAAATACGTCTACTATCCATATCGGCAGCAGAAGTTCAAAGCGCCTAAAGAATTACAGAGTACAAAGATAAAAAGCCCAGAACCTGCTATTATTACTGCAGAAGATTTCAACAAAGGGGAGATAGTCGAAGGGGCTGTTGAAAGAAGAATGAATAGAAAGAAATTGATGAAGATGAAAGACGAGGTGAATGAAATGTTGGATGAAACACCGTGGCAATGACTATATTATATAATGAAATTATATGTGCTTGATAGTATTGTAGAGCCGGACTTGAGAACTTACATACTAATGTAGTTCGAAGTGCTATTTATTTGTAGTTAATAAAGTGATTAATATTTATTAAGTTAAGTTGTAGAAGATTCCAAAGTTTAACGTTGAAATGTGCGTCTTGTTTTTAAACAAGTTATGTTGTATCTATTGTACGTAACTGAACTGATTTATTAAATAAATATATTAGTCAGATGTTTGATCCGTTGATTTATTTTATTTCTTTATTGGTAGAATAAAGCCGTTATAGACTAATGCGAGTAGGTTCCTAAAAACCTGGGAAGTAAAGAATTAAATACCCAAGTAAGTTTTTTAGTTTATGACTAATCTAATAAAATGTGGGTAAGACAAGTAATTATAATTATTTGTCTATACCGTTAATGGTACACCGAGTTTAACGGATAGCCTATTGCCAGTATTCATATACCCAATTTTTGCCGTTTTTTCAAAGGAAAACTATTGTCAATAGCCGCGCATGTGGCCAAACTTTATTAGAAACTCGAAAACTTTGTAGCACCTTATTAGGTTGATGATTGAACCACAAATTTACGTTCCGCTACTACAAGTGGTCTGCACTGCAGTCGCACATCAAATGCGCCTTTTCAAATAAGTTCCGCAATCAGTGGGCAAGCGTACTAACTGCGCATCTGTATTCTACTATAATACATTACTTCTCTGTCTGTAAGTTTGTGCGGCACACAAAATATAATTTACTCAATCTGAGTTCTTACTTCAAAAAGAATCATATAAAATTGTAATGAGTACTATTAACTTGAACAAAATGTTAGAATGTTAAATGGAAGATTATAGAAAAGAGCAACAAAATGAACGTGCTTTTCCTAGTAAATTTCTTATTACAGCGCCATCTATCGTAAATTACAGATACTTGCTTATGACAGCGCCACCTACGTTTTTCACGGTACTACTTCCGGTTCTTGTACATATCTTACACTGAGAATGAACAGCCAGCTTTAGAAGTACAAAATATGTAGACTAGATAACGCTCTATAAATTTTATGATTGATAATAAAAAAATGTATAGAATTTTGCCTATAGATTTATTTATGGACACAGAATGAGTGTGTATCTACTCTAAAATATTTGTGCATTTTCTTTTGTAAATTCCTGTCGCAATGTCCAAACAGTTTCCCCGCTCGTACACTCACTTTTTTTTTTCAAATGAGAAGGATGATATGGTTATTTTAATACTCTTAAATTTTCAACAACTCTAAGCTTGCTTCCAAATTTCATCTGAGGCCTATATTTTAGAGCACTTACATTTGAGGCAGAATAATGAAATCGCTCAGCTATAAACGATATAATTAAAGATTTAACATTGTTTGCCTAGAATAATTCTTATAAAACATGAACACCATAAGAAACTCGTAAAAACTTTGCTCGACGGGATTGTAAACTGTGGATACGGTCTGATTTCCTTGCCGGTTTTAATTCATCACGTGAACTTTATGGCTGTTAATCTTTTGTTATTTATTAGTTTACTTTTAGGATTCCATACGAAGTAATCAACACTGAAGAAAATGCTTTAGAATAAGAATTTTGAGTTGAGAGTTCAATTCGATCAAAACGTCGGATAAACTAATAAGGTATTTAAACCTTTAATTTTTACATTTTTAGTTACATTATATTATTATTAGTATTTGATATTTATATCGTTGGATTTCAATGTACTTATTTTTTTGCGAGACATTGTAATGTAAATCTGTCTGAACTTGCACTCAGATGTTTTATAACCTGGATTAACATAATGTAGGGTATAAAAGGAGGTATGTAGTATCTACCTAGTCAAATCTTACTACTCGGACAAAGTTATGAGTAAAAGTACGGAAATACATAATTTAAGAAGTCCATATTATTCTTGATCTGATACATGCTTTGTTCAGATTTTCATAAAACTCTCTAGATAGCAACTCTATTGGAAACATTCGATAGTAGTAACACTGCGCCTTTCATACTTTAAGAACTCTTACAGATCTCTACATAGAGTGGTCCAATTCTCACTTGACCATACAATTAACTGATTAAATTCCACTTCACGCACGTGTGTTATGTGTTATCTTCATGAAAAATTCATATATGTTATACAAATTAACGTGTAATACTAAATTGTAAGAATCTGTTACACCTAAGTGGTCCAGACGGTCGGATCGCAACGATAATGAGTATAGGATATCCTTAGTTTGTAATGTATGATTACTGTTAGTTTGTCCGTCTGTCTAGTTTAGTGGGTGACGGATAAAGCTGGGACAATTTAATCAAGTTTCAGTGATGAAATAGAAATTAATGTTAAAACAAAAATGTACAACCAGATTGGCTACTACGACATTAAAATAAGTGGTACTATGAGTGATTAGCCTTCTTATTAAAGTGTTACTATGAATGGACTTAATTACATACATAATAATTCTCACCGAAATTGTAAGTCGCTGTGTATAATTATTTTACGCGATAGTTGACGTAAAAATACATTAAAAAACTTATTTTCAAGGTATTTTTGTAATTAAAAGTTGTACCTATATCAGCATATTCTTAACCTGTATGTTGAAGCACTGTTCAAAGGAAAAATAGTGTGTTTTCTTTTGTAAAGCTGCTATGCAAGTCAAAGGGTTTAAGGTAAAGACCTGGGCTTATCTAAACAGCTTTTAAAGAAAGCCTTAAAAGCCTTATTAGCCAAATACAAGTACATACAGTTACATACAATTCACCAAACAAAATTCCAGTTGGTTATATAGTTAGTAGGTCAAGTATTTCATTGTTTATATCTAAGTTGTAGCTTAGTCATAGAACAGACAGGTGTGACGGAGGCTTAGTCAATACAGCCGCGGGGTTAACTGTCACAATTTGATAAGTATCGTAACATTACCTAGGCTGAAAGTGTTACTACACTAAATACGTTGTTGTTGTGACAACAATGTAGCTGTAGTACTTGTTGCTATTAAATTTGTATAAAGCTTCAGAAAAAGGAAAAGGTTCTCATTTAGTTTGCGCTGTGTCTTTTTGTTATTTTTACGTTTGTTACCCCAAGACTTTTTACTGGATAGACAGCTTTATTTTTTATTTGTGTTCCCATTTTTATTTAGTCTCGATCTGACTAGTAGTGTTTAAATCTATACTAATATTATAAAGTTGAAGAGATTGTTTGTTTGTTTGTTTGAACGCGCTAATCTCAGGAACTATGGGTCCGATTTGAAAAAAAAAACAGTTTTAAATAGTCCATTTATTCAGAAAGGCTATAGGCTAAATACTTAACTAAATAAGGAGCGGAGTTGCAACGAAAAATGTTACAAAAACGGGGAATATGACCCATTTTTTCTTCAGTGACGCAAGTGAAGTTGCGGGCGTCAGCTAGTGTAAAGATAAATTTGAAAATGCATAACTTTGTAATTATGTTTAAGATATTGATATTTTGTACAAAGTTACTATTTGTTACGTGGAGCTCGGAAAATAACTTTTGGAGTCGATTTATGCTTTAGGAATTATGATGTCATTAGTACTGCTTTATCAGAATAGAAAATATTAATAAGAAAGCATAAAAACTGTGTATGAAAGGTTAATTGGATATTAGACCATTGTAAATATCTTTCAACTAAAAATTAAAATATTCCTTAACAGAAAATCGAAGTCTACTAAATGCTCTTCAAATTAATACATAAGTAGGTATATATAACTTTTAAAATAGATCAAAAATTATTTAATTTTATAACAATCTCAAAATATACTTAAATACAATTAGCCCTCCAAACCCTTTACCTATGTATCTGCCAACCCATTGTCTGCTCGTACAACAGTACCTATGTCAAACTACTTGACGTGAGTGTTTTATTGGTACACTGAAAGTATCAATCTTACCCATGAAATTTCAACTGAATAAGCTTGTATACGCCACCTATATGGCAGTCAATACATTCTATTCTATATGCTACGATCAATGTGTTACAAATTCTTACCACGATATACCAATCAATAAACAATGAAGTCTCTACATTGTTACTATTTATATTAGTTAGTAAGTAATTTGTATTCAATTAGCGATTAAGTTGCCGGCACCTACGGCCTGTCGCTTTCGAAAGCAAAAGGTAGAGTTGCACTGTCTTAACTGTCGTTAGTAGTAGGAACTAATCTGTGGAAATAAATAAGAAAATAGTCACACACAAATAGCTTAATTTTAATATAATTGTGGCACACAGATTATAAATTGTAGTTATTGTAATTATTAGAAAAAACCTTCTACTACAGAAGGAGGTAATAAAATAAATCATCATCATCATACCCAGTTTTTTCTACCCACTGTAAGGCCTAAACATTCCATAATTTTACGCCAATCTTACCTGATCAGTGTCACTGGTCTTCGGGTCTTACTGACAAAATCTTAACGTGCAACTCACGTCTGTAAAATGGCAAAATTATATATATGAAAAATGGTAAAAAATTTTTATAAACTCTATTGAGCCTGAAAAGCATAAATATATAGATTTTTAACCAATGACAGGTGCTAAATAAAAAATTAAATCCTGTCAACTAATAAATATCTTTCATAATAATATATTTTCAAAAGTATCTGTCCTTCTGTCTGTGATGTAATAAAATAGCAGCTGTAACTAAAAGTTAGTTCATAGTTAGTACGTTGGTGTTACCTACCGCTTTCCGTCGGCCACTACACACGGTCAAAGACCCAGATCTTCACCTTGCTCTTGGGACGCGAATTGACATTGATAGTGTTGTGCGTTGTCGATATCGATATGTCAGGTAAACATAAGTCAAATTAATAAGAAAGAAAAACCTCTTGGTTTTATTTAACTATTACTCGTTATTTTACTATTCCGAAGAGCCTATACAACAGAGTGTGCAACAAATTTTAATAATAATTATTGTGATTGATTAAAAAAAAGTATTGATAATGGTAGTTTGTTTACAAAGTGGTGTGGGTTTTGAACTCAAATTAATTGTTTCACTAATTTGAAAAACTTACATAATAAACATTGCCATATTTTATGTAAAGAGTCATTTTTAAGCAATGTTACTGGATCTTTTGAGTTGCATAATTAAATATAAAATCACGTAAGTGTTTCAGAAATCATCTTGGAAGACGTTATTATAAAGTTTTGTGTAAATAAATGGGTTAAAAGTTTCATATGATTTTCTTTCACAAAAAATCACCAAGTCCTTTTCAGAAGATGCAAGATTCAAATATTGTTTCATAACGATCCAAAAATTCGCATATCGATACACATAACGCCCCTCACTACACCACAGTGCGAAAGAGAGCCAAACATTCTCCCGCTCGCCGTTTAGCCGAGATGAATTTAGTAAGTCAAGTGATAGCCAACGAATCGCGCGTGCGGCTCCGATACATATGACCTGTTTAAACATACGTGTGTGTTGTGATAAAGGATACCTAGTGATGGGACACAGGTAAATATAATTTGACATATTTTTATTTATTTATTTATTTTTGTCGAATTTTTTGTTTTGTTTTTTAGAGTTTCGTGTTTTCGCGCGTTTTGTTTTTTGAAAGTTTACAAAGCTTTTAGATGTTTTGTTTGTTTTCGGTTTGATGGTTTGGTTGGAGTGTTTCGTTTTTAGTTGGTCTTGGATATCGTATGTTTGTACATGGATTGGTGAAAGCTTTATCAGGTCCTTTTTGGGAAAAGTGTACATAAAACAATCATGATGAATGTACCAGATATTTTGGAATGACCGGAAAGAGAATAACAAAGAATTTAATTGTATTTGGACAACTATTGATGCACAGATCAAAAATCAACTGGTTTGCCATAAAGTTCCGGGTTTTGATCCCAGGTTAAGCTCCAGCCTTCTATGGTTTTTTACAGGATCGTCTCTGAAGTGCTTCGGTCCGGTAAAAGCGTGTTTAGCATGAATTCCCCCTTTAGGCATACGGAGTACCTATATCTTTTTCAGGTTCAATAAGAGTAGATCAATGTCGCACTACAACTAGCGAGACCAAAACAGCACCAGTTTTACTTAAAATCTAGGTGTGTCTAAGTAGCGAAGAAAATGTTGAATGCAGGTAGATTGAAATCTATGACGTCACTCACTTTCCGCTTGGCAGAATGCCTGATGAACAGATCAAGATCTCAACATTCTAACTGTCACTTTTAACTAATTATTTGACTTGCACGACATATTATAAGCGTTTGGTTACAGCTGTTAAAGATGTCAATGTAAGTCGTGAAAAAATATAAATTATTATTAATATGATCAGTCTTTGGTTAAAATTCGGTCTCCCTTTGTCCCAGCTGACTTACTTCTTTCCACTAATCAGTTAGTGCAACTAATTGATAAGTGAGGTAACTAGCTTCTTAAGGGTAAGGTGTTCCTATGTGTGACCTGTCAATCAAACTTTGTTGCCTATCAAAATAAAAGTTTAGGTTGCTGTCATCTGTCAACTAATCCAGAGTACTTTGGGTGGCTAAATCGTTAATAATGATGTGAAAGACACACAGCGAAAAAGACTAGCAGAGAGGGTAAAATATCGCTCATGCACAAGACGTTTTTGATCAAAGAGAAATGACGGAACTTCTAATAGAGCCAATATTATTAATATTCATACTTGTTTACCTTTTCTAACATGATTCAGAACCTATTCTTTTTAATTAGACTACTTAGCTGATAAATATTGATCCAATCAGAAACACAAATGTTAAACTCGAGTTAAAGTCAAATTTTTAACGAATTCCTTGTCGACACCATCGACAAAAGGACTAATAATAATGGGTGCCAAGTGCCTACTGCTAGACCGACAAGCTAGCCATAGAAGTGATTCATCATTGTCTACACAGTCAGCAACTTCTTTCACAACCAGTCACTTTCTCTACATTTCTTAAGGATTACGTGCGTATAAACACGTGTCCTCTTAAATACCTATTAGTATGCATCATATACATTGCATCTTTCTAGGATGAAAGGCTAAGCATGACGATTGTTATCAGTGTTTTATATTTAAGGTGCGGCGTGTGCTCAAAAAAATCGTAGTAGAAATAGTTAAGACCGTGCTTTCCAAAAGATAAACCCTATACATTCTCATATGAGCCAAGTATTATTATCATATCAAGTCTGAATGATGATGTCTGCAAGTACTTTAATTGTTGATTTTGATGACGTGTTTTGACAATGATGTCAAGAAAGAACCAAAACCATCACTATACATTATTCCTAAAGTATCCCCTTGTAAAATCTATAAGAACCCTATTGCACTACCTAATGAGCACATATTGAGGTATCAAACAAAATATGTCTCTATTAGATTTAAGGTTACTATGACTTCCTACCTTGAACAAATACTAAGCTACGAACTAGCATTCCCCTATTATTATGTATGGCATGTAAAAGTAGCGAGTACGACATTTCTCCGAGAATTCTCATCACATCCTTCTTCCTTAACTGTCGTTTCTTCTGCCATTAGTAACAACTACATCTGTCAAACACACTGTAATAAGACTGCATACCTTAACGCAAGGCATCATCGGTTTTGTTACTACAGTTTCTCTATCGAACTAACTTTCCTCGGCGTGACTTACATTCCTACATATTACGCACGTACGTTAGTTTCAAGAGGAAAACTGCTTGGACTTGAACGAGATTATCTTATGTTAATAAGGAAGTAGAGATAGGTTAGAAGTAAGGTTAGCCTTGATGGGTAACATTAAAACTTTTTGAACAAATATGATCATTAGAAATAAAATTTTTGAGTCCTAGGAAGTTCACTTGCACAGCCAACTTCCAAGTGTAAACAAGTAGGTACCCATGTATCGCATAATATCGACTTTTTCATTAGTAGTGATTATTTCTATAGCTAAAACTGGCTACTATATGTATATTATTATAGTTAATCCTTAAACAAGGATTACTTCTACATGATAGTCACACATTATTTTAAATTGCCATTATCAAGTAAAGCATCTTTAGAAATTATAAAGCAATTTCTAATTCAACAAAACCACAAGGTAATTACAGAGACCACACCGGCGTCAGAAAATTAAAAATTAATGAAGATAATTGTGTAGCCTGAGAAAATTCATTCAATCCATCAGAACAATAATATATTAAAAATATGACGTTTTACCCACTGACCAAATTAAATATATTTATTTATATTGTTGGACTCAAGGCCTAACCCCTCCCTCATTACGGGAGGAGACCCTTGCCCAGCAGTGGGACATTAATGGGTTAAATTTATTTTTTATTTTATTATATATTGTTGGAGAATAGAATTTTTAAAGCATGCCTACTCCTAATATAATCATTGTCGCTAAGTTTGCACTTTTAGTTCCCGTCTTCCGGCTGAATAAAGAAAAACCTCACTAAACTTCAATTTTCATTATTGTATGTAGTTTATTGTTGTCGTTACCGTAATAATTTATTTATAGTAAAATGATCAATAGATCAAAATATAACGAAGTTTTTTTCTATTTTCCTTTTTTGGTCGAAAGAGAGTTGGTAGTATTAGTCAAAGAAAATTATATTTTTTTACATTGAACCAATTTGTCTTAAAAAAAATATGATTAATTAGTCGAATAAGGAAAGAAAACCTCGGAAACAAAGACATGCGTGAAAGGTTCCGTGATGTCTATTTACATTTAATAATTACTTATATTTTCAAAGTTGCGTGACGATATAACACGATCACTTAATTAGATAAGGATGTTTCACGCTACACTGTGTCGCGATCGGGCCATGTCCCGGCCGGAAAACAGTACACACCGACATTTCAACGCCGTGCCCTGCCCGAGTCCCGGCGGCGCACGGCCAATAAAAGCTCTAGCCATAGTTAAGCACGAACTACTTCACACAAAAGGTATACTTTTGGCTCGGTCGCGACACGGTGTGAGTCAACCTAAACTCATAAAACAAAAGCACTTGATTCCAAATAAATTAGCTTTATTAACCAATTACTAATGATTGATATAAACAGCAATTAATTCTTGTCAACAGTGTCGACGAAACTAATTGTTTTCAATCTTAAGTCTTTGATTTACGGCCTATTTTTTATTACTAATAGGCCAGTCAACGGACATGTCTATACAGCCATTGTGTAGACCATAAAAATGAATATGTATTAGTCTTCTGAAGGAAATAAATTCGGTTTCTCTATTGTTTTGACAAGAAAGTTGACATTCGTCATCGGCGAGGCGGTCAGTGGGAGTCAGGCCTTACTTAAAATGATTGGTTTTGTGACCTATTTGCCTAAAAACATAGATGTGTCAAATATCTGCTTTCTTAACTATGTTTTATTAGAATTTATTCCAATGCTTCTGGTTCCAGCTATTTTATAAGTTGTGTTCTATTAAAAACAATATTCCGACGCGGAAGCATAAGCACTTAGGTAGTGATAGCCGAGTGGTAAAAGTTGGCACCTCCCACGGAATCGGTCGATGGTTCGATCCCCAGGTAACACGCTAAGTCTCCATATTTCCCAACCGACGATTGGCCGACGTGGTGGACGCAAGGCCTAGCTCCTCCCTAACAAAAAGAAAAACATACAAAGGTATTAGGTAGACGCAAAGATTCTAACAAATATTGGCTTTATTTGTAATTTTTTTGCAAAGAAAATAAAGAATTTTGCTTGCCTTCTATAAATGTACCAACTCAAACTACGAGTCGTAAAATTAGTTCGGGTCATAAACTTTAAACCACATAGCCGCGGAGCCACCTGACAAAGCATTGTAACCTAGATTGCACAGGTGAGCGTACAAATTATGTTCTGTGGTACCACGTGTTATATTAAGATATATTATATTGAACGTAAAGGAAGATGGAACCTTGATGACCTCTTATTAATACAAAAAACGGACACGCGATACAATTTATTGACTGCCAAAACTACGAACTATGAGAACATTTTGGACTCTCTTTTTTTTAACCCATTACTGTCCCACTGCAAGGCAAGGGTCTCCTCCCACGAGGGGGAGAGGTTATAGGCCTCTTTGGCTGCCCTAATTTATTATTATCTTCTAAAATATTGACCAAGACACGAGACTAGTGTTCCGATCAGTATACACTCCGGGAATGATCATTCTAGAATTCAAGAATATTGTTAAAGATCCATAAAAAGCCTTTCGGTATACACATACCGAGCAATCTGATACAGCAGAGTATATTTACGCAATTAAACTAACTTTTGATTTTACAAGCTACGATGACTAAAGATCTCATCATTCAAATGAAAGTGCACAGTCTGACCCTTAGAGGTGAACTATGTATCTATATTTATCCCAAGACGAAGACTCATTACATATTCCAGTCAAGGTCAATGAATATACATAAATACGGAAACCAAACTCGAATACACGGTAAAAGTGTGTTAATGTGCGTGACACTGTTAAGCTCCGCATCTGTATGCCACTGATGTCTGTTTGTCAACTTTGATGTTCTAGGCGAAGTATTGACACATGGCACACATCTTTGGCTGGGTTTATTCTAGCTGCATCTAGCCATATATACGAAATAAATATGGGCCAGTACGAAGAGTAGGTAAAAACGCTCCCTGTTAATAAAGGTTTAATAGGGAGCGGGGTCTGTTAATAAACCATTACTTTGACACCGGTCAATTTAGTCAAATTCTATTTATTGTAAAAGTGATTAACATCTGCATGCAGACTTTAAGCTTGCAGACTATGCCTGTTTTGACCCAGGATTTCCATATTTAGTTTGCACTAAAGGGCGTGGTGTTTGTCTCCGACAACAACTAGGACAGTTAAGTTAGTTTCTAGTATTTTTCGAAATCAAGAAAATAAAATAAGGATTTTTTATTAACTCTGTATCGATTTAGATGTCGCCTTTCTTTCGGACACCAAAAACGCATTCTATCTCGAAATGCTATTAGCATCTTTCAATAGAAAACTACCAATCTATTATCGTACGATCAGTTAGAAATTGAGAAACAGGTTTTCCACCGAAAATCGAAAGGCTCGCCTTGTCTTCACCGTCATACATTATTTGGTTCCAGTTTTGCGTCACAGCCGGTTGGAGAGAAAGTGCGCCGAATATGCGCCCTTAACAGGAAATAAGTGAAATCTATGGAAAAATTACGGGACATCGGAATTTGGATGTTTGATGCATGTGTTTTGGTCAAACTGGTTTTGATGTTTTGTTGGACATTGATCGGAAATTTACTGCACTTTGAGGTTTCGTATTCTGTTTACTGCCACGCCCGGCCACGCGTTCGAATTCATAAAACATATTGCAAACTTTAACGTCTTTAAAAATGCATGATGCCTTTTGTATTTATTATGCAGATGAAATGTTGCGTTGCTATATTGACAATGATGTCTTATAATTTACTTGTAGCCCTTAAATAAACTCGTAGTTACAAATAATTTTAATCATAATTTGATAGTTTAACATATCGCAAGAATTAATCATAATAATCCCAGTATAAGATACCCTTTCGAGACTAAACGACCTAAATAAATGTCCACCACTAACTAGACTTTAGGTCGTGTAATTTATAACACGATGTAGTTTCTATTTCTTGTCGCATAACTCTGATACGACCAGTTCTAAATCATAAATTATATTATCCAGTTCCTCTATAGCAGTTCCTTAGAATTTACCTATTTATATTGACAGAATACCGGAAGTAAAATAATTTATAAACTGTTTTTTAATACTGTCCCACTGCTGGGCAAGGTTTTCTACAGGGTCATTGGCCTCGCCAAATGTGAGTTGGGGCTGTTTTATTATTAAACTAAACAAATAGGTGTGCAAGCTTTCTTCACGATATTTTCCTGCACCATTAGGCAAGTGATAATTATTTCTGATACACACATAGGTAACTTTGAAAAGTCATTGGCGTTTTCCCTCTGATTCAAACCGTCAGCCACTTGCGTGGGAGGTGCCAACTTTACCACTTGGCTATCAATGCTTATTTATTCATAAGCGTCATGACGTCACTTAAATTTCCAAGCTTTTGTAATTCCTAAAAGGCAATGTAAGTGCAAAGAGCGTGACAACCAAAGGTTAAAACAAACAAATCATACAAAAGAAAAAGTACACAATAAGTGCTTACAAAGTTTTTTCCTAATTACCATTGCAAATGTACATTGGCATACTAAATCGTGAACTGTGAAACTCAAAATATCTCGTTAGTGTATCTATACAAATAATGTTTTTTTTTTCTTGCTAAAGACTGGTAACAATAGGTTTTGAGGGTTCGTCATTAGCATCGTTCACCTGTTTTGTCGACCTGGTTTTTTACGCCGCATATGGTGTGATGGTTGTCTCACCTTTGACTTTTCTACAGGTCTCGTAGTCGATCGATGAACGTAGTATTTCTTTCACGATGTTGGAGTCGGCTTCCAGTCGCAAATAAAATTTCAAGCTTCTGACTGTGAAGTAACGACTGACAAGGATTTTCAAAAATCAGGTTTCAGTAATTTATCATTGGCTTTAAAGATTTCTAGCGTAATTTTTTACACTCTGTACTATTGAGTAGCGAGTGTTTGACATCAAATTTATCTTGAGAATGCAGTCGAAATACTCTAAGTCCGCTAATCAGGGTTTCACGCAACATTTCGTTGATAGGTATTCGGTTTTCCACTGACAATAAAGGGAGTAAATAACTGCTTTGATCGCTCTTGTGACTTTAATCAAAAATACAATTTCAAAAAAGAATCGGACGTCACAAAGACGTAAGACATGTGCCGTTGTAGAAATTGCGTATGAAATAATGTTATTTGCCAATTCTCATAAGAATATCTCTAGAGATTCAGCAATGATAATTAAAACAGTTAATGATGACGATTAAAGTAACAATATAATTCTTCCTGTGAATTTCTCTGAAGGTGTGGGTCAAGACAAGTAATGCTTTTGCCAATTAAAATTAACAATCGTATCTTGACACTGCAAAAATATACTGGTTTCCTCGTTTCGTTTATTTCTTCCTATTCTCACAGATATTAATTTGGGTCAACGGCTAGCTTAGCGGCTACTTTGATTAAGGACAGCAAAACTTTAACTTCACTTAACTTTGACCACTGCTGTCCTATTTGACAAAGCTTGATTGAAGAGCCATCATATAATAGTATGATGACTTTTAAAATCAAAGAAGAATGAATAATGGCATACGACTACAACAGGCCACTGCCAGTGCATTTGATTCTAATTATCACACGGTAAAAATATTTATAGTATCTGTCTGAATACACACTCTTCTTTGTACCCGTTGCTTGTTTGTTTAAAAGTCTCTGCGGCACAAGACCAAGTATTACTGCGTTAGTAGAATTACCTTCTATTTATATACCGACAGTAACAATTGGCTGTATGAAGCTTCTCCAGCTTACTCTAATCTTTATATAAATCACAAGAAATTAACTACTATATCGATCTACTTATCTCTAAATCACCCGGAATGTGTCGATACGAAGTGTCCAATTCAACAAGATTACTTTTATTTTCATTGGCGCTGTGATCTGGTGAACCAAATCGGAGCACTTTCACCTCTGTGGCGTAACCCGTAACACGATATTTGTATTTAGTCAACTAGTTTGGTGCTGTAGAATCTCATATTGTTGAAGGACTCATGTACACATAAATAATTAGTGCATATATGAAAAATACATTACCTTTGACAATGGATAGGACAATTTTACTTATGTGTAGAGCGATTCCCTACAGTCGGTACTGGTAGCGCTGATCAGGTTTTCAAATAAAATGTGTCGACAGCTAGCCGGTTGTCGATGGTGGTATAAAATCACGCTACTGTAGCTCGATTCTCTACTACTATCGACTCCCGACCACCGACCTGTCATCGAGAAATTTTGTATGAAAATCTGATCAGCGCCTCTGACGGGCTTCGTAGGTAATATTTTGGCAGTACATTCTGAATGTCAAAATTTCGATAGCTAGCCGGTTGTCGGTTGTCGATAGTGGTAGAAAATCGAGGTACAGGGTTTGTGTTAATATTTTCCTATACTCCATTTCTAGTGATTATAATATATATAGTTCTAAGGGCTTTAAAATAGAATGAAAACCAGAGCTTTAAGACACTTGTAGTGTTTTTTCCCAGGAAATATTTTTATGTACTTTCTCTTTAAGATTTATTTCATATAATTAATGATTGAAAACGACCACTCTATTGGTTAGATATGAATCTTCATATTTTATGACTTTTATTTAATTAATTTTAATGGTCATAACTTCGAAATGGATTGAACTTTCACACGTGTTATAAGGTGGATATCGGTCTTATGTATTTTTAAATCAGAAAGGACTGTGATGCCTTAGAATTTATTGAGTCTACTGCTGAGGTGAGAAAAGTCATTCATGTTATGATACATTATGTGAACTTGATAATCTTAGAGAATTTTGAGTCGTATTTCTATAATAATATACTTATACATTCTAAATTAAGCCTCTAAGGTAGGAACATAAACAGAAATATCTGACCTTATACAAACCAATACCAAAACAGAAAAAAAAGCGCTGTTATTTTTAAACAGTTAGGGGAGAAATAAAACCAGAAATAGCATTACAATAAAAACAATATTGACAATGAAGAAACGACACCTATCTGTCAACTTTCAAGTACCACTTATAAATTCTATGAAGGTAAACTGAAGCAAGGTGAAGGCCAATTGCCATAATGTCGCTTACACTTTTACACGCTCATTAATGTTAAAGTTTATGAGTACATTTCGTTTTATGTTAAAATGAATGGAAATATTGCCGTAAGGCACCCATAAATTTGTTTTTGAAAAGGAAATGAATGTACTTAGATGTTATTGACTTTCGATTGGTTGACAGCATTATCATAGTCGATCATCTGTTCAAAACATTAGTTGCTGATAGAATCAGATCATTATTTTACGAAAACATAATTTTGCACGAGCGAAAGCAGTGTATTTAGAATTTTATTGCGTGTTATATTTTTTTATAAATAGATTAGTTTCCATAGCAACTTATAACATGCAATTTTTTTAGAAAGACCAATTAAATTATAGACCTCATAAAACAAAGTACCATATTTGAAATCATTTAAAATGAATTATGACCACCGACCATACTTTCTAGTTTCTAATATATTGACCATCTACTTTATTTAATTGTCTGAGAAAAATCATGTCTGCCTTTTTCTCACGTCATTACTAAATACATAAGTAGGTATGAAATATGAGCATATCTTTAACCCACATTGACTTCTGACCAAAAAACTATGACCAACATCATTTCTTTGATTAATTGTTGGACTTTCAAAAAGCCTATGGAAAGCAAAAAATACTTCGAAAGCAGGTTTTGTGTATTCTTAAGGTCATCTTCAATACCTTAGGACATTTTAAATGTCAGTCGCGTCTCGTTTTTCACCAGTTTCAATGCTTAAAGTATTTTCACCTTTGACAGTTATTTTCGGACCTTACGACACTTTGTAGAGGCTTGGAAACTTTCTTCTGGCTTTCGCAATTTTTGCTTTTTTTGTCTTTGAGTAATTTTAAATAGGTGAACAATTTCTAAGAGTGATATATCGTTCTCCATTCAGATGCTTACTGTTTGCTTTTGGTTCTAGTTAGGCTTTACATTCTTAGAATGATTAATAATGTAATAATGATGATTTGAAGCCCATAAAACTGTAATGACGGTGTTTTAAAAAAATACCTTTATTACAGCTTTCGGAGGAATTCGTTAGCACTTCGTATAAAGAAAGAACAAGCTTTATAAAATGGAGAAACATTGATACGTTTTTTGAGAGCTTTTGAGGTACATTATAAACTCCACGGTGGTACTCAGTAAAAACCACTAATTTAAGAAAATATGTCACAAAAACTTTGTATGAAAACTTTTGATTACAAACGTGTAATTCACAAAAAAATAACACATCAACCACAGATTAAATTTTTTTTTGGAGACTCATACATCAAAAAACAATAACAAAAAATATCACATCCGATTGATATTCACAAAAACTTTGACCTTCAAAATGACTTACTTTTAATACTTTTACTAATATTACTTCCTCACTCATCAGGTCAAGTTCATTTTGAAAAACTTTGATTTATGACTTGCAGTATCAAGGTTTTATATTTTGATTGACAGGTTTTTGAAAAAATATGGCCTTATTTTTTCGGTGCATGAATCGTGAAAAGTAGATTTTGGTTTTTTATAGTAGTTTAATCTAAGTCTAATTACTACGTAGTTTTTAGTGACTGCGGCGTTTTTATAGTATTTTTTAATGGGAGTGTGAGATAAAAGTATGCCACATTCTTTTGAGAATCATCTGATATTACGTTTGAAAAGTAAAAATTGTGTTTTTTGTTATAGTAGTAGAGAAATGTAATTTTAAAGAAAGTGATCCCAAAAAAACATTAATTAGTTATCTTCTGAAGTAGTGAAACAATTTGGAGAAAGCAATTATTAATACTATAATTGTTCTTTTAGCAGTTTTTGTTTCATTCATCACTTTATTTTACTTTGTCAACTCTTAATTAAACAGCTCAATCAACACATTTGCTTAGATCTTCTTACAATATTTACTCTTACGGCCGAATGCAGAAGAAAGTCCCTCAACTTTTTGGTCACATTGACGTGTAACATAGTCAAAGAAATACTTTTCACATCAACTTGAACGATCTTACTGCATTCCGCCGTTATTCAATGATAATTATAAAAGGCTTTCTTTAACATGAAATTACAATTTTTGTCTTCTATGTTAACACCGCAAACTAATAAATTATGCATTCAAACTAGAATCTTCTGTCTTATGCACCTTGTGAGATTAGGTTATTTAAACTTGTTTTCAGATTATCATTAGACTGGTTATGTTTTCTATTTACTTCTACGGTTTATTTCCGTTCATAAATTCTAAAGTCCAAGTCTACTGGGTTATTGCAAATAACAATATAATGCTATTTTTATCGCATCATTTGTGGTCAATCTAGTATCACAGTTTTACAAGCCACCTTTGAGCCTTTGGCTTTGGTTTGCCAGCCAATATTCTTTTGTTTTATTTTTAAACATTGTCCTTAGCTATCACTAAACGGCTACTCGTCAATCGAACATATAACTTAATCTAGACACTGCGTATCATGTAAGCGCCTTAAATGTGCTTACATACTTCATCGAATGTTTCCGTCAGAAGAAACTTAACATCAATAAACGGTACGGTACTCATCAACAATACCATCTGCTAGCAACAATGTGAAACTTCAAACAACGCCGCCGACGCGGACGTGACAATAAAAAATGCGTAACACTATTTCACGCGTTGTTTCACTTTTTTGTTCCGTCTCCTTTGGTCAAGTGACGAACTCGTTTTGGAATCGTCAAGTTATTATACTTTCGATATATTAAATTTCTTTAATACTACCCTTTTTAATAAGTTAGTCAAACTAAATTATTTTTGTGATTGACGAAACGAACATTTTGTGTTTACATACATAATAATATTAAAAATTGTGTTAAAAACAAATGGTTTATTCCTGGCACTATCATCGAGATGAGGGACTGATAGAAACACAACAAAATCTCATCTTTCTCAAAGTCCGAAAAAAGAAATGGCAAAATACTTCCATCAAATGAAATTCATTTTCAAACAGCAGTCAGCCATTAAGTATAATAAACTATTTCATCACTAGCTATTATATTCTGGTCAATTTAAGACCACCCGGATCTACCTTAAAGGTACTCCACCAGAACACACTGTTTAATGTTTGCATAAAACCGGACTTTCCCAGTGAAAGTCTTTGCTAAATCGTCACTACTCTTCTATGGACAGTCGTCACCTTTTGTGTTCATTGTGAACTTATTTACAACGTCTATTAGCGTGTGTTTCTTTTATGTGGATATTTTTGGTATTTCGCACAAAATCTTTATAGGCTTAGCAGTAAAGTTACTAATAGGTTCTTTGTCAGAATTTCTCACAGAAAAGCATTGACGTCAAGGCTAAATTATTCATAAGCTTAAGTAATTAGGCTGAAACTTCACCAACTTATAGTATTTTCTCATCATCATCAATGCCGTTATGTCTCTTCATGCGGCCAGAGGTATATTATCTTCCACTGTCAAATATCAAGTAAGTACTAAAAAGTTTTGTATGAAAAACTGATAAACCCGGCCCTTTCGAAATTAAGTAATTTACTCACGCTACTTTTAAATGTCAACTGCTCGAAACCATAGAAATACTACAGTACCAAATATAGGAGAGATAGCCCCGAGATAGCCATTGTCAAGTTCAATAACTATATCTTGATTCATATCAATCAAACTTAATGCTACTTCTTGTAAGAATTTCTCATTAATTTCAAACGTAACTTCGCTAATGCCTTTCACCAAGTGAAATAAATCTTTGAATAACTTGCTAAATATTCATTCTGAAATTACGAAATTTATGAAACCGAGCATGTCTGCGTAAATAGTAATCATCTCACTCATAAAAAAACGAAAGTGCACAAAGGTTGGAGACTTTGTAATAATTTTATTCTTGGTTAATTACGAAGGCTGTAATTATAAACATAACAGAAAATCATTATATGCACAATAAACGTCTGGAACAATCAGAGTGGAACATTGTCAATCCATAGATCATTTAAGATGTAAGTAGCGTGGTGGATGACGTCTGTGTTAGAAATGTAGAAGTGATTTTTGTAAGCCAAAATTGTTATATTATAGAACTTGATAGAGTTAATATGATCAGCAATGCAACTAACTTTCAATTAGTAATACTATTTAAAAGGGACTCAGGAAAGAAAAGAGCTTTCGGAAAAAAAAATCAACCGTGCAATTTGTAGGAAGAAATTAGCGCGGTAAATTGTTGTTCTAAAATTTTTAATATATGAATATGTCGAAGTGTATGATGACTTTTGTCAAAATAAAATGCTTGATACTTCTCATATTGGCATTATATTGATTTGATATACCTAATCGTGTTTGAGTACGCTTAAGCAGCTTTACGTCTAGAATAGTGTGACTTATCTAGCGACTATTTAAGTCTTTGTCTGCGCACGTGCTGCGAAAGCGTAACGGATGATGCGAATCGCTATTTTGTCCAATCTAGCGTTTTATTTCTGAGAGCAATAGATCTGTGGTTTTGGTTTCATTGGTAGAAACTAATGAATTCGTATAATTTATATAATTTTGTATCTCTTTAATTCTTTTGTTGTCTCTCAATTTGATAAAATACATCAAAATAATGCAAAGGCATTAAATACTGGAGGCACTCCATTAGATGTATTTGCATTATATAGGTAGCACTTATATTTTAAATAAATGTGTAAAGCAACATAAAGAACTAAATAAACTCTTCGACGTTATACCTTCAAACGATGTAGACACAAGAACAAAAATGTTGAACATTTCATTGATAAAGACAAGACTGGTGCAATTCTTTTATAAAAGTGTGTCTGTTGGTCGCGTACAACCTGTTTATATTACATGCACGTATAAAACTTGGAAAATGGATGATCTTAAATATTTTCTACATTTTATTATTACTATATTTTCTTCTAAACATCGTGATGCAACCTTGTATGATTGAAAGTTTTTTGTCACAGTTCTTAAAAGGTAAGTATGCGAAGTTTCCAATCTGCAATTGGTGAGCGTAGTAGACTCAAGACCGCAACAATTTATTTTACCTAAATAATTGTCAAATAATTCAAATTTTCTATCCACGCTGGCAAAATTCTTTTCTTGATAAAGCAATAAGCTATTGTGTTTCAAAAATATGGTATACTAGCTGACCCGCGCAACTTCGCTTGCGTCACGTAAGAGGGAATGGGTCAAAATTTTCCCCGTTTTAGTAACATTTTTCACTGGTACTCTGCTCCTATTGGTAGTAGCCGGATGATATATAGCCTATAACCTTCCTCGATAAATGGACTATCTAACACTGAAAGAATTTTTCAAATCAGACCCGGAGTTCCTGAGATTAGCGCGTTCAAACAAACAAACAAACAAACAAACAATCAAACAAACAAACTCTTCGCTTTATAATATTATAGTATAGATGTATTTCTGATATGCAATTGCATGCATAATTATGCATCCATATTTCCAAGTTTAACGTCAAACAGTGATTGCAATAGTTGCATCAAGACTGCAACCGCTTTAACTACCAATATTTCCCATGTATCAAACACAATGATGTGAAGACCTTTGAAAATTTTCGTCCAAGCTTTTGTTCTTTTTAAATTATTTCTATATTTTGTTAATAAGTGTGTTTCAAAACAAAGCGGAACGGTTTTTTTTCGTAGCAGTGCGGTCGCTGGCTAGTTGTTTAACTAATAAATATGTATAACATTTTTGTAGAATTTAAGTTAGTACCTATAAATTACTTCGTAGATAGCCATCGTAAAATTACTTCAAGATAAAATTAAATGAACAATTTTTTTATGTAAATGTCCTCCATCAGACTGTGAAGTTTTGAAAATCACATCTGTTTCTTGCAAAAGAGTAAATAGTTTTATTTGTATGTAAAAAAATATGTAATTTCAACCTACATAAAAAGATAAAAATCATAAAATATTCACAAAGTTTCTCTTTTTCAAAATTTGCGTACAGAATTCTAATCGCCTTAATTTTCATGTCACTGTTATTTATGTTACTTAGTTAAGTGTGTAGCAAATATTAGAAACTGTGATTTTTTCTAAGAGGATTACTATCAACGTAACATATTTTTAGCAGATCTTTTGTTTTTTTTTCTCTTCAGACTTTAACGGTCGTAAATCGTGAAAATATTTTTTGGTTACTTTTATAAGTTGTCTATTTTGTTTTTTACTGGTCTTTGCATATGGGAAAAAACGTGATTTTATGGTATGCTTGTATGCTTATAAATTTACTATCTGATAGAAATTCCTATTCCTGCACGTTCGTAACTTTTTATTGCCATTAAAATTTCCATACAAGGAAATTTATTATTGTTTTGAGTCCTATCCTATCATATTTTGTATCTCATAGACCCTTCCAATTATAGTTTTATTGTCTAGCATACCAAACATGTCAACATTATTGTTTTCAACCCAAAGTCATCTCGACCTTATACGATTTATGTTAAAAGAATAAGGGATACAACTTTAAAATTTACCTAATTTCAAACTTTCGCTGTGACAGTAATTCACCATATTTCATCTCCATCTAAGTATATCCATAATGTGCCTTTGTCTTGATTATGATCTGTCATTCTGGTTCTAACGCCTTATTTGTAATAGTTAAATGCTTTAGATTACACGCAACTTAATGGTACTTACGACATTCTAGTTTCAGATCGACATATATTATGTTTGCGGTATGTTCAATTTAAGCTAGTTATGACGCACGATACTGCGTGCACTTTAGCTTCAATTATCTGTAAATCATTGTGCAACACTTTTAAAACTAATGTTATACCAGTGGTAGCTATAGGTTAAATAGATTTGCTCCAAAAAAATTAGGCATCTGATGGTAGGTGACGACTAAGATGAAGATTTTTTATACTATACACACCTAAAACTTCCACTTATTCTTCTTTTGCAGGTTGCGGGATTGTATTTTTAGTTATTTGAGACAGCAGCAAAAGACATATCGAATTGTTTTATTTCACAGTGTATTCAAGTACATAAAAAATACCGGCTGCAAATTCTCGCAACACTAAGCTAGTACTAGTTAATTTTCCTACCAAAAGTGGACCATACAAGTGTCCATACCCATGGAACAATTTATTAATCAGCATGCAACCGACATAGTGTGAGAGGCCGAACGTGACAAGGTTTGATGGCTAGTTCCGGGTCAAAACATATCTATTTTAATTTGTTATATTGATATTTGATTATCAAAAGAAAGTGTATGAAGGGCTTGTAATATTCCATGATCTAGGTCGAACCAGTTATTGATGTTTGATTTGTGTATTCAATTATAGTGAAATGTAGATCTCGTTATGTTACTGGGTGTGGTAGATATATGGTGGGTAAACATTTCTTTTGGAGACCTTTTCACTGCTATCTTGATAATTATGTATGTGAATGAAGCTATGGAAGTTTGTAAGGATCGTCCAAGTCGCGTTCTCTGGTCTCTGCCTACCCCTATGCATTTATGTATATTTTCCGTATAAGATGATGATAACGTGGGTTGTTTACTTAAAATTATTATATTATTATGTTTCACTAACGAACTATGACGTCACGATTTTAACAAGCAAGCGTTTGTAGGGTTCCGCTTTTCCTAATACTTGTTTGATGATGAGACGAAATTTAATAAGAATCTTAGCAGTATTAAGTTTAATAAGATTTTCTAGTTTAATATTGTGTTCATTATTACATAATTTTGTCTTATTTAATCCGGTAAGTGTTCTTTTAATTATCTCACTGAATCACTAACTAGAACTAATTAAGACATTCTAAAACATTATATAATAATATTTACTTCAAGCGTAAATCCTAAATACCGCATCTGTGCCTAGCGACAGTACAAAGAAGTTTTTTAATGATTTTGAATAAGAAATAAAAATAAAAATTTCTTTGATCGTGTATTCAAAATTGTACTTATAACTATTATCATTTGAAAAGTTTATGAGGAATGTATGTACATAATATGTTTGTTACACTTTCAAACAAAAATGACTGAACCGATTTCGATGAAATTTGGAACACAAAAGTCGGGAGAAGGAAATAATTTATCATAAATCAATCATACATTTTAAAACGGTCAAAATGCAACATCCAATTTAATAGAAAGCCGCATCCAAATATAACTGTTCGATGTTTTATCATTTATCTCATTCATGTCTCACAACCAGTGCCTTAGTGAAACGAGTTTAACTAGTCTGGACGGCTAAAGGGTTATGGAATTATAACCCGGACATAATTCCGTCTATGTGGATTAATATCATGCACACATCGTTTGCTAAACAAGATGTATGTTAATTTTTCTCAATATTGACTCTATGTTGTTGAGTTGATTTTTTTTCGAATTAGTTAGAGATTTTCGAGGTATTGGTAGCGATAACGTGGGTACTTTAACCTCTGTAAATGTCCTGTAAATGATTACAGATGGATTACTATCTTAAATAACCACGTCAAAATGATCCGGTAGAAATTACTGTATATGAATGGACACCGTTACCAAAGGAAGTGATACAGTGGTAGATAATGCTTTGCTTTTTGTAAGTGAACAGTGGATGAATATGACACTGAAAACGACATGATCGAAAATTCGACCTGTAAAACTACTATACTACTCTTTGGCAAACAAACGAGTTACAAATTAATTTATATTCTGTAGCAATCGTCGATACTGCTCCACATGACAATTAAAAAGGAACTTCAGAAATGAATACTTGAATTCTCTTCGCATATTGTTCAGACTAAAAGGTTAATAGAAACATTGAAATTCGGATTTATCTTATTTCACAGACAAAGCCAGTGAGATCAATCAATTAACTCTTACTCACGGCGCAATTAGATAAGCAAAAATGTTAATTTCATAGTTTTGTTATGGTGTGGATTTTATATTGATTTCTGCAGCAAATCAATTAGGGACTTAAGATTATGTTTTTGAACTACAATTGGGTTCATAAGAAAGTAAAATACTTGAAGAATATTATTTGAAAATATAATAATATCAATTGTTAGTCGATGTTTACTTTTCTGTAAATACGAGTCGCTTTTGTAAGCAATGCAGACGCAAAGAAGGTAAAAATGGTGGCAAAACCAATTGACACTTATATCCTAAGAAGCATAGTTAAAGATCAATATACAAATAAATAAAAAATATGTAATGTAAGAATATACAGAACCTGTAATCGCTCCAATGAATCAATAACCATAATCTTATAGAAACCACAAGATAATCAGAATATCGTTAGCGACACATCAGAATCTGGCTAACAAACCATGACCAATTTACTTGAAAGAAAGAAAAACATATAATAAATTTTCTGTGACTTATCACCACTTTCACTTTAAGATCTGAACCTGCTTTCGAATACAACGCTTGAATATATATGGCATATTAAAAGATATAAAAAAAACTACAAAAATAGGTTTCCCAAACATCGACGCAAAGAGATTTTAAATAAAAAATTACTTTCCAAAACCCAAAACTCAAAACGGCTTATGATTTTTAATTGCAAACATTAATTTGTAATGTTTCTTGCATGACTTTTGATTTTAGATGTAAGTGGGTCGACTGATGGTTTTAATATATCATGGACATTATAAGTACAGTTTCTTAGGTGAGATCTGATAAGAAGCACGTTCATTTCGAATTACTTCCGTTGTTCATTTTGATTTTGAACTTCCGCGAGTGTAGGTTAATCGGTAGCTAGTATATTAGTTTGTGATTTTTCGAGATTATCGACATCAATAACATAAGGTCTTAAGCAACTATTGTTATGTTCCTTCTTTCTTCGTCCCTGTTTATCAACTTGTGATCAGTTAGTTATTTGTTATCATTACGTATTACTATATCGTATTGCAAATCTTCTGCGAGGTAAAGATTGTCGTCATAATTATCGTGATCAAAAAGTCAGTCACACACCGATTACTAATAAAATTTACTTTTGTTCGCAGATGACAGATCAACATTCGGAACAACACATCACATAACTTGTCAACATTATACAGTAACTTTCCAAAAATTACAATTCAACTTCAAGAGAATGGAATTATTTCGTGTAGACGCATCTTGTCATAGCAAGAGCTCATACGCCTGCTTATAACGAAATAACTATTGAAGATTAAGAAACCAGTAATGATATGACAATGGCCGAACGAAATGAAGACAGAAGTACCAAAATGACAATGAAAAACGTATTAACGTGTATAGTTTTAGTTCTACTTAGTGTTAAACAAGTACAGTGTAGTGACAATGACGATATATCTGATAAAGTGAAGATAATAGAAAAAGTTTCTGGTAGATTTTTCAGTGACGTTTACCAAAATGGTACGTTTAGAACTGGTAATGCGTTGTGGGACAATATATTAAACAAGTGTACTGTATCTCCGTCAGTGAGTTGTTTACAGAAGAATGTGTATTCGTTCCTTGATGATAAACTAGGTATGAATGATGATGTTGAAGTGACGAGTGGTGTGTGCTTCAAGAAGAACAATGTGGATGTTCATAAGTATAGCAAGGAAGCTAATACTATCTACCTCACCGGGAGCAAGAAGGAAGAAGAGAAAGAACGGTATCTTGACGAAGAGAATGAAATAGAGGATGAAGAACCAGGTGAGTTTTATCTTAAATATTTTTAGCTAATGTCCTTGTAAGCTATGTATGTATATTTGATTTGACAAGAGAATTGGCTTGGCTACAAAGCACGATTTTGAATCTCTTACATTTATGAAGAGGACTGACAAACAAAAATCAATGCAACATTCTAAGGTTCCACACTCCTTGCGGTCGAATTTCTCTTTTTCTTACGCCGCAAGTCTAGAATACAAGATTCAATCAAACTTGGCACATAATAAAGGGTTCATATCTAGCTACTAGTGTAAGCCAGTCACGAAAGCTAAAATTAGGTCAATAATACAATACCTCTAATGGCCAGTTTCACAGCTTATAGGAAAGTGTCGGATAACTTATCCTATTGATAAATTAACAGCAAAAATACGAAAACTACTGCTGATTTTACACGTGATAGGCTAACCAGTACATAATCAGAAGTAGTTAAACTGGGGGTTTGTAAAGCCAGACGCGATTATTAATGAGAAATTTCAGACAGTGCTTTATCATATTTTTTTCTTGAAGTGAAAACATCGTCGAATTATATCCAAATCGGGTTTTGACTCTCATCATAAATGAAGTAAAATTATAATGAAATGCAGACAAAAAAGAACTTTCATTTTCATATTCCTAACAAGTCATCTGACTACTAGATTATCAAAAGTAAAGATTAGGAGAAAAAATCTAGGTCAATCAAGCGATAAATCTAATGCATGTGATGGCAATGACTGATCAAAATTGAGTACGAATGCACCAAAAAAACTTAATCATTACTCTATTAGAGTAGACGAATTCAATACTAGTTTTGCGATGATTGAAGACGTGTTAAAAAATTGCTATGTGCCACTTGATCCAATAATGTGGCATGCAAATAAAAATTAAATATCATATAAAGATAAAGATTAAATTTTAATATAGTGCAGTATTTCTTCGTAATCTACAAATAGATTTATTTTTATTAGGAATTAAGTAACGAATTACTAACAAAGTAACGAAGGAATCCTAAGGAGGGTTTACGTCAGGCATCCAGCACGTAGTAAACACATCAGCCAAATCTCAAATTCAAAATATCCTTTATTTCGTAAACTTTTTACAAAGTATTTGAAATAGTCACGTATTTGTATTTCTTTTGTCCGTTTCGGGAAAGCTGGTTGCTCGTGAGAAGAAACGGCAAGAAACTCACGGCTTGCTCTTTTAAAATGTCAATTTGCTTGATACAAGATGATTTGATGATTTACTGTGTACACTCAAAAAAAAGCTGAAAAAATCTAATTTAAAATTTAAGCTAATAAAAATAGTAATAATCTTCAAAAGGAAACTTATTGGTAGGACACAGTAAAACATTGTACATTAAAACATTAGTACATTATTTGAAACAGACTTGGTATAAGCAGCACAGTCCCAAGCTTTATTATCGTCCAAATAATCTTTAACAGTATAATAGCCTTTTAAACATAAGTTGCGTTTAATAACTAATTTAAATTTATTGAAGCTTAAATTTTTGATTTCACTAGGGATTTTATTGTAGAATCGCACACATTGACCTCTGAAGGATTTGTTTATTTTTTGGAGCCTAGTGGCTGGAATAACAAGTTTATTTTTGTTTCGTGTATTAATGCTATGTATATCGCTCTTTTTCTTGAAATGTGTTATATTTTTGTGTACATAAATTAGGTTTTCATATACAGGGTGTCCCAAAACTCAACGATAATCCGAGACAGGATGAAAGGCCAAGTCATACCGGTTCTAGGAAAAATAAAAAAAAAAATCCATGTCACTTAGTTCAGCAATAATAGACACTTTTCAAAAAAGTTGGAATTCCACACCCTTGGTCGCATTTTCAAGTCCTGTGATCACCAATGTCACAATTTCGCTGTGTTTTTTAGAATTTCGTGATCTTCATTAAATATGCTATTAATCGTAAAACAAATTAATGCACAAAACATTGTCAATTTAATAAAAAAAATTAAGTTTTAGTGAGTCATGGTTCACAAAAATATCGTTAGTTAACTTTGACGCTTCATATTGAAAAAAAAATGTACTATACTACCCTTGGCAAGTTATTTCAAAAGTTGGCGCATTTAATCAAGATTTCAAAATGGTGCAACACTTGCCACTTTTCTTGCCATTAAAAATGTTATTTTTATTTGAACGACGAGTATCCTCGAAAATGGATCGGACGCAGTGGTACAATTGTATGGCCTCCTCGTTCCCCCGATCTAAATCCAGTAGATATTTTTTACTGGGAATGCATAAAAGAAAAAGTGTATTCGAAATCAATACAAAATCTATCAGAACTTTGCCAGAAAATTGAATTTTTTTATTTTTCCTAGAACCGGTATGACTTGGCCTTTCATCCTGTCTCGGATTATCGTTGAGTTTTGGGACACCCTGTATATATTGACCTGCCACCGTCAATATATTTATCTCCTTAAATTTTTCCCTTAGTGAATTTTTCTCTTTACAGTATATTGTCTTTGTGAACTAATACATGTGTATAGTGCTGACTCTACTAAACGATATACCAACATACGTTCTAGGATAAGGACAAGCAAAAGAAAGTTCGTAAAAACATTATATCCGAAGATTCATTTCCATCAACAACTACTTTTGCAACACCATGACCTAAAACCAAAACGATTAATTAACTTTGCACTACAACAAAAGCATTTAACTCAACAGTAGACAAGACGTCAGATAAACAAAGATTTCTCTAACCCACAAATATATATCAAGACATTTCTTCAGGAAATCCACGTCCACAGAGAAAAGCACATTTGCATACATAAACAATAAGCAATTCATGTCGTATGGTTTGTTAAGCGACCAGTTTATCTTGAGCTCTGTACTAGAACTTTTTATATTTTAAGGTTAGACTGGTAGTCTAGTGTTAGGTCTAGTGTAGGTCTGTTTTTTGAACACAATGTTCTGTAGCTTGATTTTCTACCACTATCGACCAGTGTCAACCGGGTAACTATCAGAAATTTGTATGTAAATCTGATCAGCGGCAGTACATTTTAAATGTCAACCTTTCGATACTCGATAGCACAGACTGCACAGAATTGCGCTACTGTTTGATGTTATTAAGTTGGTCGTCTTGATGGGCTTTAGGATTTCACTGCTAACTTTCTTAGTGTTTTCATCGTGTGGTTAGCTGTGGTCAACCTAGGGTAAAAGCTGTTTCAGTGTAAAATTACTATTGTCTTAGCTTAATTAGGACTATGTTAATTGAAAACTATTGTCATTTGTCATCTCTTCACTGTATCTCAGAAGCACGAAGCAGCGCCACCTATGTCTACCGTTCTTGATTCCTTTTGTCATTGACAGTATAATAGTTTCTCCGTCATAACTTGGACATAACTATTAGGTCAGGGAAAAAGTCTTTTTGCATTATAGTATGGATTCTTGAAGCTTATTGAAGATATTTTATTACAATGAACTTGTAATAAAATTTCTTTGGCTTCAAGAATCCCAAATGAGTACACGGTTCTTTAGGTTTCTTTAGTGAGCTCGTGAGGTACCCAAATATCGAGCTTTTTTGTGCAGAGAAAAGATTTTATTACGAGTTTACATACATACTATAATGCGAAAAGACTTTTTTCCCGACTTAGTAATATTAGTTTATCAAAAAATATTATCCATCATTTCAAAAATATTTGAAATAATTCATCCTAGATATTCTAGACGGAATTCATATCCGGTACACGCAATAATATATCGGTATGTGGTAAGATAACTACTTTCCCAATTCGCTACACGTGCAGTCAATTATCTTCTACTTAGCGTTAAAAATGATTCATACTTTGTTATTTGTTTACTATACGTTTCTAAAGAGTTCTGATATTTGAAGTATTTCGGGTGTGGGCCGTTTGTTTGAGAAAATGAGAGTATGAGCTGTAGTAATATTAGCTTTTGAACAAAAGAACATAGCTGATGTCAATTCAGTCATTCTACTCAGTCAAATCATTGCAAATGAGAAAGCCTCTTTCCTTGCGTCACAGACTAGCAAAACACATTCCGAATAGAATAAACTCATACGCTGTGCATATGCATACGTATGCTGTGTACCACTAGATAAATTTTAAGGAATAACAACTATTACCATTTAAAAATTTGGCAGCTGAGTAATCGCTTCAGGCAATGAGTTTCAAACCATTTTAAACCAAATTAAATCAATGAAATTAATCCACTAAATTAGACCAAGACTCTCTCTTTCTACGTCCTTGAATATCAACAACAGTTGCACATTCTAAGATGCCGACTGACCAGTTAGTGAACCATAAACTTTCTGTTTCCGTCTGAATCAGCGGTGTCAATGACTTGAGATGACGTGATTCTTGCACCTTCATCGTGAATTTTGTATCGGTGATAGTCGGTTAATTTTCTCTCGCAATCTTTAGAATCAATGTGGCTATTTTTAGGTGATCAGAAGATTTGGGTTTTCTATTTTTAGTTGTTAATCAATAAAAGTTGTTGTGATAAGAGCACTTTTCAAAGAGTTGTAAGTCATTTGAAGAACAAAAATATAACAATATGTTATCTCACGGTTTGCGTCGCGAATTATTGTAGAATTATGATCAGGGCGTTTCTTTTGTATTGAAAAAGACAATATTTTTATAAACTTTGTAACTATACATTATCAAAAGTAACCTTCACAATCTTATATTCTCGTCTTCATGTAAATTGACATTATATTAGAAAATTCAATACGATGACAATTTACATGAACTTTTGAAGCAATTTCAATGCAGTATTTCAATCCCAATTCTTTTAATTTCTTCATAATAATATGCAGCAACATAGAATCAGATACAGTACTCATTTCCCCGCATATAATATTATAATTTCTTCAAATTCTACTCTACTATGTTAGAAGTGTCGTCATCTCGTACATTTTTCACAATGAATGCTATTGTAGTGTAAATTAAACAATATGAGTGGTTAAGTGTGCCATATGGTTAAGCTTGTTCACCGACCATGAACTTAATGGTTAACCATATAAATTATTATACTTAACACACTATGACACAAATGTGTTAGGCTGTGATTGGACTAGGCTGAGAGTTTGCTTTGCAATATGTTTTTTTAACAGAAAGGTTTGTGTTGTAAGAATTGGTGTCGAAAATGATTATTTACTGATTACTTATATTATATCGAATAAAATAGGTACTAATACGGTTTTATTTGTATTGTATTCGATATAATTATATTTGACTCAGTAACTATTCTTTAAGACAAAATACAATACGGTAGATGATCCATTCAATTGGGTTCAAAGTAAAATATATTTTCCAGCCCACACAAAAACCTCGTTAAAAATAAATAGTTCTGTAATAAGGTAAGCAGAAGAAACAGGCTTCAAATATCTCTTCGAGTTTTGTAGGTACATTTTTGACATCGTGACCCTATTGGGATGTAGGTAAACATGTTTGCACATTGTCTGTTAAGGCGTGTTTACAAATTTAAAGACTTTTATTGAAATAAACTGCTCTGAACTGATGTTAAGACCAACTTCAGTTAGCAGCAAACTGTTCGCCTACTCCACACCCATCTTTATCAAAACATCGTGCCATTGAAAGTTAAAGCTCTCGAGTACAAGGTCAATAAGAACAATATGAAGGAAAATAAACGTGAAAAGTAAAATTAAGTTAATATCGTTAAATGGGGAAAGTTTCTGAGGACTTTTGAGTAATAATTCACATGAATGTGTATAGGTAGAGTTAAGGTTTGGCTGGTAGAAAGTGAGAATAAATATGTACGTAGATTTCAAAGATCGTGTAGGGAATAAAATCAATAGTATGCCTATTTAGCTTATAAGCCGTATATTAAATCGTTACTCCTTTAAATGTTTTTCGAGCTCTTTACTGCATCGTCTTGTTAAGTTTACTGAAATCCTCTCAAGTCAAAATGCTCTTGCTCTTTAATATTGCTTCACATTCAAGAACCTAATCATAGCTTTACTGATTCACAATATAAAATAAGTATCTCTCGAACAATTATATTTCAAGCGTTATTCTTTGTGTATCGTCTACAGTGCTTAATCCGCATTCGCAAAGCTCATAAGAGTTTAGTTTGAAAGGCCTGTCAATTATGATTTTCTTAAAATATGCATATATTTTTTTGCAAATCTTGTGAATTTTAAGGACTCTTTTTACAATTGTTATAAAAAGGATTTTTAAACAATGTGTGAATACATTAATTTAAATTGTCTAATTAATCAGGATATAATCATTGTGCTGTCATTTAGTGAACGGAAGTTTAAACAAACGGTTATTGTTTCTGTCCCTGTTCTTTTATCTGTATGTATGTGAACTTTAATTGTAAGGTGTCATTATTTTAGTTTTAATTAGCAAGAAATTTAACTGAATTTTTGACCAACGTCATTCAAAATGACGTCAAAACGTAAACAATTGTTATTTTTAACTGTTACTTTTTCAGTTAATTTAATACGGTTATTTTTTTAACTAATTTTCAAAATTCATTAAAATGTATGACTTATGTTATAACTATATTATGCTTTAACTGTCTAATAATATTATTATGTAGTTATACCGTATTAATTAAGCGTCATAAAATACAAAAGTTGGTTTTGATAAAATTTTAAACTAACTGAAACTAAGATATATACGGAGGTGAACTCAAATATAATATTTTTATTATTATTTCACCCTAGATTGCTTGACGTTTCGGCGCACACCTTGGTAAAGTCACGTCGCCAAAACCGTAAAAGAGAGTTAATAAAACAATTTATCTGCTCAAAACAAACTACATCAGTATAAAAACGTGACTATCTTAATAATTAAAAGTCGATAAAAAAGTGTCCATAAAAAAGTTCGTTCACGTAACATTTATCGAATAAACATTGCAAAATCATTGTTAACCAATACACGAAAATTTTCACAGTTATATTTAACACTTTCATTTTTTTTAACATCGACCATCTGTGAATTAATTCATTGCGAACGTGATTTCGAAAGCATTTTGCATTCCTCAGTGAAAGCAAAATAAACTATAAAGAAGACATACTATTGTCACACTTATTGTGAACGTATCAAGGTTCAAAATTGAATGTAGGCGGTCGAATCGAGTTTTGCTGACCGTCGACAATACTACTGCAGGTGCAATAGCTCTTATTTTTAATGTGGTAAGGATTACATTGCATTGCATAATGTCATTTATAATGTTGTTACAACGTCTGACGGCCGGCAAAAAGTTGGCTATGTTATAATGATCTTTTTAGTGGATACAGTTTCTATGATCTAGGAACGAAGGAAAATCTTTGTTGTCTTTTCTGATTTATGATTTTTTGCTGGAACTCAGCTTTGACGAATTAGATAAGTCAAGTTTATTTGTATTTTTTCTGGATTGGATATTGAGACCTGCAGACTTTTTTAAAGTCAATTAAGAGATTTACTTTTAAATAAAAGTACCTGTAATGGTTGCCATATGTTTTATTGTTCAAGAGCTTTTTTAAAATTTGTGACATTTCAGACCTGCTACAGGTGCCCATTCAAAAAGTAGGATTTGTCGTAGCATATATGGTTTTTTAGTTTCGCCTTAAATGAAAATCCTGCTACATGAAGACACTTTCTCAAATAAGGACAAATGAATATTCAACAACATAACATTAACATAATACTATCATTACTAAAGTATCGTGACGTTTTTCATCAGACCTTTGCAATTGGTTCACGTTCCCCAAAGACTTGTCATAATCCACCTGACTGTAACACCTTACAAGGTTTATGATCTACATAAAACGTCTATTATTACTATAAAGAACTTACTAGGCCATCAGTGTTCGCGGTTAGCCGCCAAGGGACTGGAATCAATGGTTATTGTACTCAATGTACACATTGATTTATTTTGTGGTTTGTTACAATGAAGAATTTATACAGGGTGATCACTTGTTTTGATTGTGAAAAAAAAATCTTGGGAAGTTCATCAGTTTAATGATAATTTAGGCTTTACAGAGTATATAAAAAGCCTTTGTTGTTAATTTTTTTTCTTTTTTATTTTGTAATTTTTTTTTGTTAATTCTATAGCGAAAATTTACAACTCTCCATCTCTTAGCAAAGTTATCATCATCTACAAAAATATACTATAGGATGCAACTGCTATATTTTTTTAAGCGTTGTTATTTATAAACCTTCTTTAAAAAAAATTAATACTTACCCTTTTTCAATCAACACAGAACTATTCTGACATGCTACAAGTATTTTTTTTTTTTTGAAAAAGCCCTAACCTTCGTCGAATCTTTTTAACTCAAACAGAAGATACTAATTAGGGTCACTGTTGTCATTTGTCTGGGTATGTCAATTTTCAAAAGGTATATTTATTTTAGAGAGATTGGCCCTACATTTAAATGGTCTACATATTCTTTGAACAAACTGACAGTTACAAATAGCGTCAAACAGTGAGAAAAAGAAAAGAATCAATGTCTTGTGAGTTCGACAAATAATAAATCGTTACAAAAGTGAACAGTAGTTGAACGGTGGCCTTAATTTTCTTCATTGTTAAAATTACGTATTGATTTTAAAAAGCAAACATCATTAATCATTCAGTCTATAGGAAAGCAGTTATTGTTGTTGCGAAAATGCCTATTTTTAGATTCTTTTACTTTTTTGAAAATGGTTATTTTGTCGGAGTTTATTTTATTGTAAATGCCATTCAAGAAAACGCATTTTATGCTAGTCACCGCATTTTAAGCTCCGCCGTACGGTAGTAGGAATGAAAAACAAAATAAACAAAGAATGTCTGCTTCGATCTGCGATTGCTAAAAGTTCCTCGTATCCTCTATTTTTCGGATCCAAAGCGGACTATGAAAGACAGGTAGACTAACAACTTTAACACATACAATATTTTATTAATACATACCTCATTTACTACTACTTTTAACCGGAACCGAGAGTACGTTACGTGTACAAGACGCATTAAAATTTATTTGGACACAAGCTGTACAAAAACATCCGCAAATTTTGCAAGATTTGTTTACATTTACCATTGCATGTTACAACCATTTTAACCAGAGCTTTTCACAACTCGTTACATCGCTGGGAGTGCCAGCATTCTGGGTAACCAATGATTTTTGACCAGTGAAAATTGGCCTCGAACTGCGATGCCTCAAGGTGAAAGTGTATGGTCATATAGCAGATAATAACTCATTTATTATGCGATACACGAATATCGCCGCATGTGGTCAATATGTACATGGGAATATTATGTAAAGTAAGCTATGTCTGGGGCATGTGATTGAGTTTGTTTTTTTTGGGTGATTTCTTTTTATGCAGAGGTGGTCGGTTGTGGACAAGTTGTTGTGGTATGTGTTTTGCTTTATTGATCTATTTTAAAGACATCTGCGCTATCTTATTCATAGTTACTTGAGCCATGTTTCACACAATATTTGTGATGTAAGGGTATGTTTCCAATATAAGTAAGGTAAAAATGATAGATCAATTATAAAATTCTGTTTGATTCTGCAAAAACGGAGTTGAATGTATGACTCTACAATATGGGAGTTCTTATCAAAACATTACACAACGTCATATATATATTAAAGCAAGGCTTTCAGATCATTCAACACTGAGTTGGCCAACACCATCAAGACAAAAAGAACGGAGATAATATTCTGTAGTAACTTTCCGCGCGAAGAGACATTTTGATTAAGGAGTGGTTAAGTTTTGTAAACAGTATTTATATTTAATGACGAATTTCCAGTCGACAGCATTGAGAGTATACTCAAGTTAATCAGTACTGTAGTTAATGAAGCGATTTCAACAAACGTTTTTTTGGTAGTCCAAAATATAGGATTGTTGGTTGAAATTTGAGACCCTGAGAAAGAACAACACAACAAGCGTTTTATCTCGAAAAAGGATGGGAACTGGTTAAAAATGAGGATGAATATTTGTATGAAAATTCTGTCTTAAGCCACTAAACCAGGCGTACGATGTTTCGGACAATAGTTAATTAGATATAAATCTGAATAAAGCTACTAAACATTGATTTCATTTCAGTAATACTCATATTTTATGATGTCAATATATGTATAAGACATAATCGTTTGTAAAATCTCTAGCAGTATAAATTAATTTAAACATAGCTTGAAAAAATAATATTTATTTTATTCGTTAAATTACAGACATGCGTGACAAAGCAAAGTAATGTCATTTTAATTTACAATTCCAACGAAATTGGTGTAATTTGTACAAATTGTACCTTTTTTTAAGTAAATTGTTTTACGCCTCTAGCTATTTATTAGAAGGTTTTCTGCTAGAGAAATGGTTTGAAGAAATTACATGTTGTTGTAACATTTGGTCTGAATAATAAGGAAATTGGTTGCGTGCTTGAAGTATACGTGCTCGTATATTCTTGAAGTAAAGGTTAGAATTTAGTAGGTAATTTTATTTGTCTATGTGATGGTGGATTATTTTTATAATGATGCGTGTGTTAAACGTGATAACTTACGGTTTTCTGTACGAATCAAACATTAATCTGTTCTACAAAATATACATATTGTAGCCTTGTTAAAATATTTTCTTGTGTAAGCTTTCTTCATTTGCTATGTTAAATGCGAATAAACATTGTTTTCGGCGGCAGCTGTATTCAACAAGAAAATTTTAGTTTTGAGTTTATCTTCTAGTAAATGCCTTTATATTATTATCCAAGTATTATAACATGAGCAAACATACCCGAGACGATCATAGACTTACAATGTCATTGACTTTAACCATAGTTTATCATGGAGGGTATAATATAATCTACATTATTTTGCAATAAAATATAGTGACTTAGTGCATTTCAGAAATTGCTTACAATATTACCATAATCCGTTTTAGATGAGTGGCCTCGTATATGTGATTTCACTTTATCGATTAAGGTAAAACATGGGGCAAATAATAGAAAGTTTCATTTAGATAATAAATTGAAAGCTAAGACAAGATATAATTATGGATTAAGATCAAAATATACCGACATCTTTATAATTAAAACAAACATGTTTAATTTCTCGTTATATTATTTATTTTCGTATGGTTAGTGGTCAATCTTGTGACAAAGATGATCAAGCCGCCCGAAGAATTTTGGGCTTGCCTATCGACTGCTATTAAAACCATCTGCGAGCTTTTCGCAAGGTTACTATAGCATAAGAATGTTCAACTCAAACACCTAAGAAACAATTATTATTGTAAATTATCGATCATCTTCAACATTGGTTGGCAAGTAAACAAGTGCTACGATCGTTATCATATTTTGATGCATAAGTTATTAGTTAAGTATATTATTTTATGCATTCTATACTTGGTCACGTTTTAAATCTATTGTTTATTATTTAAAGCTGCATCCAAATAACACGTGTTTCATTATAAATGCAAGTTAATGTGAAAGTAGATGCATAATATTACTCTGACTCTAGGTCTATCCTGCTAAGCATAATGACTTTCATATCACTGCATAAAATTCATGAAATCTGCTCTGTCGTCAAATTTCAATATTTGCTAGGTATGTAAGCTTTTCCCGCAAGCTTTTTAGCCAAACAACATTTTTTTTTTCAACCATAAATGACCAGCGATCACTATTTGATAGCGAAGGTTATCCCAGTACAGCCCTATTATAATAATTGTACCCTATATATTCGGCATTAGACTAATAAATTGTTTATCAATCGCAAAATTTTGCATTTATTTATAATATTAATCAGATTACATGCTTAATAAAATTGCATTTTTAATGTACCCCCGTGCGACCAGCAAGCGACACTGCAGTAATTCCTAAATGTTTGCAAAACTAGACCGTGAGCGGAAGAAAGTATCGACTCGGAACAATACAAGAGAAATTACACAACGTATTAGAAATTAATTCTTACGGGGAAATGTTTTGTGACATATTGAAAGAAAGGTGGAAAGTTCACTGTTACAGCATTCTTTTCCCTTGCATTGTAATAAGTAATTCTTCGTAATCGATTTTTTTTTTGCGGAAGTCTACGAGAAGGTGATCACTTTATGTGATTACTTGACTGTATTGTTGTTAGAATTTTACTTTTTTGAATAGCTTTTATGGTTTTATTGAAAGTCAATTCTCTCTTAGATTACCATATTCATCAAGTATGGGATCCAGGTATTTAAATAGGTTTCTAATATACTGTTTTTTTTCCGTATGCATGCTCTAACTTGATAGTTAGGCGATGCATTTAGGATTTGTCCCGCGTTCGAGCGGTAATATTGACTAATACAATTATATAAAGACTGAACAAAGCTAATATTAATCAAGTTATTTGTTCAGTGACTCTTGTGCCTTAATTATTATATTGTGTATTAAAATGACGTAAAATGACAAAAATAGCCCACAAAGGAAACTAGACAAATAATAATAATTATGTTATTTGTTTGTACTCATTCGAAAATATACACACTTTCCTTCCTTTTAAAGAATCACACATTTAGGGTGTATATAACTTTGCAGACCAAATAACAAATATAGTCATCGCTGACTCACAAACATACATTTCATTATGACCAAACGAAACGAACGTTGCCTTCGGAATACTTTCATTGTTTTGTTTTACCCCATCCTGCCCGCTGCTGGGTAAATATCTCCCTCATTTTTAACCGTCCCATCATCTGCTTTAAATATCCAATTATTAGCAAAGGCATCCAAGTCGAAACGTTTACGCCAGCGTTTCTAGGACTTGCCCCAACGGTGACGTCCCTCAGGCACCCATTTTCATTTTGTTCACGAAAAATGTTATTTTTTTTGGTTCCAGAATCTCCTCTAGAAGAAATTACAGATGCTCTCTACGACAAGAGTGTAAAGTTCCTCGTGACCCATGATATGAAGCTCACGTTACCTCAGACCTACTTCCATGGAGCTACTGTCAGAGTCTCCCCGAGAGCACTGACGAAGACTGGAGCGTTAGTCCATATAGAATTGGAGCCACAGGAGCGGCAAGAAAATGGAAGGTTGTTCTTCCATAAAATAAGTAAGTTTTAGTTATGATATTCACCCTTCGTTTTAGCTTTAACTAACAAGTGCCAAAAATGTTGCCTTCATTTTAGATTTAATTCCACTAAATATTTTAAATAAGCTTAAAATAATTAGACTATGTTCAGTTCGATGTTGGTCAAACAGGTAGTAACAAAAAATATATAATTACTCATCAATCTATTGGTTACATGCATATTGTCATGATAATATTTACCTAATTTAATTCTTATAAGCATATTTGATCAAATTATCATTTTACTTTTCCAATACATTACAAATGTACTTTATTTACTTTGACGTTTGACACCCAGAAGTCGGCACTGCAAAACTGCACCTGACTTTTCTTATTAGTTCTTAAACTTTATATTCATTCAACGACTATAATAAGTGTCAATATTTGACCTAAATGGATAAATGATATGATTTTGATGATTTGTTGCAGAAAAATATATAAAAAAGAAACTAGTATCGGCAGCTATAGCCATAATCTTAGTCGTGAAGCTCATAGCACTGAAGTTGGTCTTCGTACTACCTCTTATCATGGGCATCACGACTGCGAAGAAGATGTTCCTCAAACTTCTCCTGTTCCTGTTCCCTGCGTTGAGCCATATCTTCAAGCTATGCTCCTGGTATCACCAGAATTATCACACGACGAAGTATCATCATCATCATCATTTAATCACACATCATCATAAGGTTTGTAGATTTTTTTGTAATTGACATTTTGTTGCGATTATTACTAGGTTTTGTAAGATATTGGTTAAATTTGGTTCAGTAAAATCTTGGTTTAATAGGGCAATACAGTAAACTGATGGAAATTTCATCAGTTGTTTTAAGACACAAAGAGGCAGCAAAAATAGGTAATAATGAGTTTTTGCTTACGATTTCGATCCTGTCAATAAATTTAGACAATTTCCTGGACCCAATTAATTTTAGTTCATGTCATGTTATGTATAAGTTGATTGTACCGCTCGATCGTTCCTGAAAAATATAATTAATGGTTTCCCTACTTTCATAATTGACCGTATTATTTATTATAAGTGAAATTATTGCTACTTATAATTATAATTAAGATTGTAAGTTA
This sequence comes from Anticarsia gemmatalis, assembly GCF_050436995.1. NCBI lineage: Eukaryota > Metazoa > Arthropoda > Insecta > Lepidoptera > Erebidae > Anticarsia > Anticarsia gemmatalis. The sequence continues at coordinate 6,914,661 of NC_134768.1, read as the reverse complement.
AAAATATTGAACACGCACCAACAGTTTTATTCAAAATCGTGTAATTTTTTTGCCATTCCAATTACAGTGTTGCGTGCGTAAAACATTTTAGTTTCACTTTTCGAGTATTATGACATTATCTGTCACTTCTTTTGTCGAATTGAAAGCGACGATTCTATAACTTTGATATTTGAATGACTTTATTATATTCCTAATTGATTTGTTTTACATCCAACACGCAGATGTTTGAATCAAACTTTGATTTTTATTCGTCACAGTAATGAAAGTAAATTAGTTCGTGAAAATGAAATATTGATATTACAAAAATCAGTTTTCTAAGTTATAGTTTATGTTGTGAAACATGCACATCATTCAAATAATACACGAACATACAAGATCAATCATGACAACGACGGACATTTCAAACGTCCAAGTCGGCAGTCATGCAACAATTTAGCGGTCATAGCCCACTAATAGCTTTAATTACTGCAGTCTTTCATGTGTAGAGTTTATTATATTTTACGACTTCATTTACCTTTCGTGGTACTGTTAAATAATGACTCAATACATTTTCATAAATATAGACATCTCTTCCAGGTTCAAAATAATTATTATTGTTAGTTTTCCGGTTGTTATTCATCAGCAATAACTTCTTGATTTCTATGAAAATACAACATAATAATTTAATAAATTTTTTTTGGAAAGCGTGGTGCATGGTTTTCTTTAGTGTAGCCTTAGTTGGTTTCTCATTATTTCTAATAATATAAAAATAGTTCTTTATCTCACAGGAAATTACTTATTGTTTTTATATGGGACGCATCAAACACTTACCAGAATGAGTTTATCGTAGTACTAGATTGTAATTCTAGCCGAATTATATCTCTTTCCAGGGTCCTCATCATCAACCATACGGTCATCCTCCCGGACACGGCGCCATTGTTGTGAGACCACACAGTCTTGGACCACCACCGACCATCTCAGACCACTACAGCGGTGGAGAGAATTGGGCTTTATCCGGTGGTGGAGTTGGCACTGAGTGAGTACGAAAATCCTTTTTATTTTATGTAGTCTTTTAAGAAAGTCTATTGACGTTACTTTATCGCAAGGTTTATCTCCATCTCACTTACGTTATTTTTCATATTTTATGTGTTTGTAGATTTTATTTGCTTTATTTTTAGTCAAAATTATTTCAAGTAAAGGTTTACAAGGTTTGCTTTTCTTGTTTTGACTGAGTTTTGGTCACGAACGGACTGTGGTCACTTTTACTATTTAGTAGTAAATTTTTTGTTACATAATTATATGCAAAAATCGATATATTTATCTAAAACATTTTTTATGCTTGATTTCAGTTACATTGGCGATATTCACCGCAATGCGATAACAAACTTCAAACCGACTTTGAACGACGCTCAGGACATCAACGCTTGGGGACTTGGATTACCACCAGGTAAAACGAAATTAATCAGACAAATAATTTGTGCTATATTTTACGAAGGATAAGGAGCTAATGAAAGTTTTAGTGCTGTAATACTTAGGTCACTATTTATATTCTATGCCTTGACGAATCTGATTGTTTTAGACCCCATTTGGCGTTTTCATCGTAAAGTTTGGTCTTTTTGACTACTACATTTCTAAGAAAGTTTTGAAATCTGCGCTGAAAATATTTTCAATATCGTCGATCGAAAATTGTAAGTGTGCGGGAAAATGGCATTAGGATGTTAACATTTTCGTGCAAATATTTTTTACGACTTTCGACGTGACTTATAGAAACAGTCGTGTCTATATCGACTTATTTATTATTTTGGTGATAATGTCTGATCCTTTGAAAATTTAAAACGCCTATAAATAGAGTTCTATCATGATTATTTTTCCATCACCAATGAAATTCCTGAAGGTCGTCCAAGGTCACCAGTTGTCTCCGGAAAAATGATGCTGTGCGAAAATTTATTATGCATTTTAGTTTCCTGATACAAGAAAAGAATGACACAATCCTAAACATTATTTCCATTCTTAGATACAAAATATTAGGTAACAACATTTCCGATTAGAAGATTTTTTCTAAATGAACCAATTTTGTTTTTACAATAATTCGAGAAGGCCCTCCCGCCGATTAGTGCAAACAAATGCTTGAAAAGTCCATCGTTTGGCTTCAAAATACGTGTATCAAATTGTGATATAACAGGGATCTAGGATATGATGCGCATGAGCCCAAAAATAAACACCAATCGACTTTATGGAAGCTTTAAGATGAACCAAATCCAGAAAAAAATATTCGCGCTTGAAGCACTTCGGAACAAATGGTCCCTTGATTTTTTATAAAAACTTTATAACGGCACAAAGTGTCTTTATAAAAATGCAGAATGGTTAATTCTTATATATTTACAACCAAAAATTTACCTAAAGACTGGTTTAAAATATGGAAAAATCACAAAATCCTACAGGTCGAGCTCAATAAGAACAATGCCGGCCGTAACGCATCTCCCTAAGCAGCCGGCTATTATGTGCACGGAAAAAACTAATTAATGAGTTTCTCGTAATGCCGTTACAGTATGACATCAAATGACTTTATTTAGATCCAAAACGTCAAAAATAAATACCGTAAACATTGATTTTTCATCGCCTCAAGAAACAGGTCATGCTTTTAAACACCTTGTTTTTGAGGGGTCTTCGGGAAAGAAAAAAAAAATATTAAAAAAATATTTCGATCGGATAAAAATCTATCTAGATCATGCATAAGAATACCCGAGAACACGATAAAGTAGTTTTCACTCACATGTTTACCGTTTTTCATAGTTAGGCTCAAAATATAAGTAGTGGCCCACGTATTAATACTCGCTGTTTCTGATTGAACCAAACCCGAAAGTATTTTTTTAAGGCTGGCAAATGTTACTGAAATCAGTAAACATTTAGTTTTTTGATGAGATAGTGCGAAAACCATTTATAGTAGAAATTAACAACTACGAAAATATATTTCCAGGACCTGATGGACATTCAGACGAACAACAGCAGTACGCAGGTGAATACGCCGCAAGCAATAATGTTCAACAAAACGTAGCAGCGAATAATTTACCACAACGAATAGCAGTACAAGCTAATACTGGAAGGTAAGAACTGAATACTTTTGGAAATTTACGCGGTTGAGTCACGTGTGCGTTGTAGGGGCGAGACAGTTGCGTTGCGTACGCGTGACAGGCTTGACTGATGCGCGACGAGTGCGTTGCGGATGCGTTGCAAATGCATTGCACGTGCGTTACGTGCGCGTGGTCTGAACGGTGGGTGTATGGGAACGAATGTGAGAAATTTATGAAGTAAAAAGGGCTTGCGCGTTTTGTGTGCGATATGGGTGCGTAGAGAAATATACGACAGATGCGTTTGTGTTACGTGTGCGTGGCGAAGCTTATACGTGTGTGCGTGCAAAATGTGCTTCGGTTGAAATATAGGAAATTATAAAGAAGAATACAGATCATTGATTGATTGGCCCGATTTCGTGACAAGAACTTCGCTTGGTATCTATTTATAGTAATTTTATTCATTACAGTCAGTGCGTGCACGCATAATTATAGTGTATTCGTATTCAATGTTCAGTGATCTTGATTCTATTTATTTCGGTTCCTAGTCCATTAATAACTTTGATTTATTGATTTGCAACATTAGAAGTATTTTTGGCTCTAAGACTTTACTAGCGGCACGCCCCGGCTTCGCCTGAGTTACGTGTTTTGTTAACAACACACTGTCTGGATTAGTCGTAGTTAACAGTTAGAAATTATACACTAAAACCCTTATTGAGAATCTCTCTATTTATTAGTGAAAAATACTTACTATAGCGAATTTAACATAGAGTTGTATTTTGCAAAAAATGTTCGGTAAAATACGGTAGCAATTATAATGTTAATAGTTGGTTATTTTACAAAATAACAGTTATTTAACGGGCGGTACTTTTGCTTTTACAAGATTTATCTTTGTTATCTTCACGCTCTTGTTAGTAAAAGTGATGAGTAGTTATTGACACTTATGTTATTTAACGTATACTTAAGAGTGTCTCCTTAAAATTAAGTGTGAAAAAATATGACTAAATTAAATATTGGAGTAATTTATTATAGAAAATATTGAAGAAAAAATCCAGTTCACTGAAAGAAAATGGCATTAAAATGCTTTAAATAAATGAACATTTTTTAAAGTAATAAAATAATACTTATTGAATGAGCTAATAATATCAGTCCCACTTACATTGTCAAACATATGAAAGTTACTTAAAAGTTTTTTTTTGCGTATCTCCTAATAGTTGTTTCCTTCCTTAGAGTTAATACAAAATGTATGTATTATATCTGAATAAAACAAAGGAAGTTTGTAAAAATCGTACCAAGTGGAGTTTTCTGGTCTCTTCCTATGGAAATAATGTGTGATTTTATGCATGTATAGTAGAAAGTGTAATTTTATTTATCTTTTCAGACCTGTGGGACCACCAATTAATCCATACTACCGGAACAAGAAAGCAAATCCCAAAGACGCGTACCAAGCTGAAAAAGAAGCACTGGTAAGTTTCAAAATATTTTCTTTAAATAAATCAATAAACAAAATTACGACTATCTGCCCTTAAGTAATACAAGTACACACAGTATGTAGTAGGTATCCCACATATTACAAACGTGCAAATTACTTCACCATTCCTAACCTACTTACTAACCTATGAACTATTTACTTAATTGTCACGTCATTCCTCTGATCTTTTTGGCGCAGAATCTCTGTCAGAACCTTGATTCCGTTCCTCATTATTATATATTATACAATTACTCGTATACATTATAAAAATGGTTTTATTTGGTGTGTCTCAAAGACCTCCAATCCAATGATCCTCACCTCACTACCACAAATCTTAACTTGTAATAAACAGCTGTGATGCTTTACTATCTCTGAACATAATTGTTATGTATTGGTATTCCTTGCCCTTAACTTCTTTCTCCTACACGTGGACTCGATAGAACAGGTTTCTTTAGTATTTTGTAGGACGCCCTCGATCTATACCAGTTTTGTAATATCAACACCATGTTTATTGCTTGTAAATTGCTTATTGATTTTCATCATTAGTGACACTAGAGTTTCAAATCTTGCTGGTTCCACAAAAAGGAGGAACTATATGATTCAATGAAGGATTCTTTTTATTCCAAAATTTAAAATATTTTTTTAGTTAAACGCAGATTTTGCTCTTCCGAAGTCAAGTGTGAATACACATAATATATGTAGCTTAACTTACAATTCGCGTTGTAATTAATAATTTATTACGATACAGCGGTACAGCATCTTATCTGCGCTGATGTATTCTTTTAAAGGCAGTTAATCCTTTCATCCCCAGTGTTTAATATTTATAAGACTATCACGTATAAAATTAACAATATTATAATCATGAATGCGGTTTTTCAGATAAGAGCAGCATCAATAGCAGCTCGAGCGCCACCGTCTCCAGTAAGAGATGAAATCCTGAGGGTATCAGCTGTCAAGTTAAAAGAAAACAATAGGATAAAGACGGAAACTGAGTTGGTGAAACAGCAGCAACAGATATTAGCTGCACAGGATCCGGTAAGTCAAGTCATACATTCAAATGATATTATAAAAATAACACTAGAAAAAGATCATTGAAGGTGGTGTGGTGTAATCTAATATTGCAAAAGCTAAAGTAAACATAACTTTTTGTGGTTAAAAATAAAATAAAAAATAAATAAATTTAACCCATTAATGTCCCACTGCTGGGCAAGGGTCTCCTCCCGTAATAAGGGAGGGGTTAGGCCTTGAGTCCACCACGCTGGCCAAGTGCGGGTTGGGGACTTTGCATGCCCTCAATAAATGTATTAAACAAATTTTAGGCATGCAAGGTTTCCTCACGATGTTTTCCTTCACCGTTGGAGCATGTGATAATTATTTCTAATACACACATAACTTCGAAAAGTCATTGGTGTGTTGCCTCGGGTTCGAACCTGCGACCACTTGCGTGGGAGGTGTCAACTTATACCACTCGGTTCGTTTTCGTTAATTCACTTCATTTGTGGAACATGGTATCTAGTTTATTAATTTTAAAATTAATCAAATTCAATTTTCTTATTTCAGGAAACAATAGCAGCAGAGAAATTCTACGGTACATTAGTGGAGACCATCGACGTACTGTTAAGTCAGATGGGTGCCAATGAGCTCGGTTGTCGCGAGAGAGCCGTGTGTGCGTTGTATGGAGATCCCTTCAAGCACACGCCGTACAGCAATCTGGTGTCTGGACATCTTAGCAAGTGAGTTATCATCATTATTGTTTTGGTTATTTTGATTAGGGCGTCTCTTAATCTTAAAGCCAAAAACATTCCGTTCTCTATCAGTACCTTATATTTTTGTGGATCCATACTATACATTCATTATGTATTTTGTTTATACTCCCTTGCAGAGTCAGATCTGATTTTAAAATTTGTGACATGAACTCATATTAAGTTTCTAGGTTTCGAAAAGGAAAGTCGTTTATATCTTCCTCAATTAAATTATGCTTCAGACCCCAACTACGACCTCAAATACCTTTGCTTATAACTAATTATAGTACGAACGCATATTTGTGGACGGAAGTTTCCACTCCCAAAGATTTTTTTACTCAAAGGCATCATAAACTTTGTTGTCACGCTGTTATTACCAGTAGAGGCGTATAATCAATTTCACGGCACTCAGATCATTACCCACTACTCTATGCGTAGCTATGACTGTTTAATTGTTCATAAAACAATTACCGTCTGGAATGTTTTGGAAAGGCATTTTAAAGCTTTGAATCATTACCTACATTTTGAACATAATGAGCGTAAAAAACGTTGACATGATCTATGTATGTGCGTATTTCCTTGTCTTAAGCAATAATTTATCATAAGGTCATTAAGATAGGCTTATAATTACCTCTTACACTGCTGAGTAATAACAAAATTACTAGTAATTATAATTTTAATGAATGGTTATCAACTAAATGTTCGCGTTTTGATGTCAAAGAAAAAATACAGCAATAGTATTATAAGTGTTCGTGTTTTTATGTCAAAAAATAAGACGGCAGTAGTATCTATATATTTATGTGAGCCTACTTTGGTGGTCAAGCTCCGTTGCACCGAATATAAAAAGATCGTTCTTCAATAATATTTAAAAAGAAAACATGCATTGGTCAAGGTAACGTCTAATACTGAGATTGAGAAATAGACCGTACTTAATTTATACATAGGCATTCCTATTAAATAAAGCCGGACTATAGCGAAATCAATGCCCAGAAGTACAAGGGAAACTTTAAAAACTAATGAAAATTTTGGTATACCTACGTTCTGGACCTGTTTCTCCCGAAATAAGGATTATTGCAAAGGATCTCCAAGCATTTGAAGACATAAATTTAGTTCTAGATCTTTCTATCTATCTCATTTACCTTTGCACTAGTTTAGAACTGCTATTTCAAACAAAACACTAGCATCAAGGGACATTTCTGTAGACATAATATTACCGTGTTCAGTGTTCACTCTCCGTGACAGTAATGACTCTGTGTCGACAATAATAACACGTGCTGCGATGATTACTGTCATTTTGTGGGCTCATCACTTGCTGCTCAGTCACCGATTGCTTAAGGAGGTTAAAAATAACTCTTACGTTTAAGATGAGTAGGAGCAGACTGCGTGGGACGCGGAGTATCCAATTGGAGGTACCGCGTCCTGGCCACTTTATAGTGACTGTTGAAGGAACACCGTCAGGTTTTTAGTCGATATGCCCAAATTTAAAAGCCGAAACGCCTAGCTGGCGGGAGAGCCCGACAGACCCCCGCTACCTCCCTGGAGCGATTACATGCAATAATGCATTTTCCTGACGAAAAAAACTGCATTCTGCGGGCTCTTTTTAGAGCTTTTAAATCTATTTAATAACTGTATTTGGCACAGACTTATATGTGTGAGAAGTGCTAAATAAACTTCTACCTCTATGGCTATTAACTAAGTGAAAGAGACTTCAAGAATCATATCACACTAACAATCAATGTGGTTGTAAATCGCAAAGCGACGCAATACTGAATCAATAATAGAAATATCAATGTCCCGCTTTCCGACACTTTACAAGTTCACAAAAAAGTTCAAATACAAATGTTTTACGAATATCAGCAGCATTTCCGATAAGCAGTCTGCTCATTTCTTATTAACACAACAACTTTCATTCCAAACGCCTTGGTTTACAAATTCCACACTTTTCTAAGTCAAATCAGGTTTATTATGGCTATTGCATTAGCATTTCAAATAAATATTGAATGTTATTTGTTAGTCTACTGACCCAATTTTTCCTTTTATAACTTGTGATTAACTTTCGAGCTCTCGCTTTCATTACCCTTAAAACACAGGGATTTTCCTATGGTCAAAACACATTATTTTGGTGCGATATAAAAATGTATGTTGCAGGTGGGAACCTAATTATATGTTTGGAGATGCGCAGTGGTAGCGATGTGGTGACATTAACCACGATACATAAGAAAAGTTACAGTTACCAAGTTACAATCTACTATAGCCCTTTTCCAAGATGATAACATAATAGATTCTGACGCGAATTTTCTTATTGAATTTTATTTTAATTTTAATCCAGAACTAAAATCTATTTCCCGTTTTTCTAAATTATTTATTTTATTCTTTTTCCAGGGACTCCAACGAACTCTTACCAGCCGGTGACAGTAAAGCAGCACTACATTACTACAGATACGTGCAAGCCGCTCGCGACGGTCAAGAACAGAAGGACTGCGTCGCTTCATATCCAAACTGCGATATAGATTTCAATAGAAAGTGAACTAAACACTAAAACGATATTTTTTGAGAAGAAGAATAAAAAAAGACAGTTTGATGACTGCCCTGCGTTTTTTAATGGCAGATTATTTTTGTAAATCCTGTAGCCCACCTTGTACGTTCACTGGTGAAGACTTTAATTAAATTATTTTATGTAATTGTGACTTCTACAAAGCACTCTATAATTTGTTTTACTTGTAATTATTTAAATCCGTCCAATTAAATTGATTGAACAACTTGTCGTTTGCCAGAATTAAAGAATACTGGCATGTTTGCAATAAATATTATATTTCCAGTTATTAGACTGGAATGATACCTAACTAATTATGAAAAAATCGGTGTAGGGAAAGGTGTATGAAATATCTACATAATATACCTACCAGTGTTCCGAAATCTCTCTGCAAAATAGTTTATATTATCTACAATTTTCTGAAAACATAAATTGATTGGATTTAAGGGGATTTGTGTTACTGAACTTTGAAGATCTGATTTCTTATAATATTTGAGGCTGGTTAATATAATTATTATTATGTATCCCGTACACACTTTAATGTTTTATTGGAATGGAAAAAATGTGTAAAGTAAGTAATGTTTAAAATGGTAATATAAAATGCGTTTTTGTAAGTTTTTGAAATTGTAAAATTATTTATTTATTTGTTAACAAGCCATGTTTGTCTTTTGTATTTAGATATATTTTCCTACGTTTTGCATTTACTATGGAGTTAGATGACAGCTACGTCCAAAACATAGATTAGTAGCAAAATTATATTTATTCTTATTTTTAAGAACCTAATTTATTTAAAGACTGACTTTGATTCGATTCATATGAGAAATAATATCAGACTTCGAAAATTTTCGGCCAGGTTCACAGCTTGTGCATGAGTCTTGTATAACCTATCCGATGGATAAAAGTGATACTTGTTTTGAAGTACCGCAATCGATGCTAAAATTGAGTGAATTTTAAGTCTCCATATTATTTATTCAACTGTAACTGACAATAACCGGTAAACAATATATAAAATGTTCTGTTTATATAAAACATTGGAAATGGTTTATTACTAAATCTCTATGAATCTCTTGAGGTTGGTCATAATAATATTTAAAATACTTTTTTTGCATAAAGACCGTAAACTTTTGTAAAATAATAATTATAAGATTACAGTTAAAACAATTGCAAATAGTTTTGGTCTTAATGCATCTGAACGATAATTTTAATAATTTATTTTTCTAGTTTTAGAACACCGAGTCACTAGGACATTAGTATTTATTTATTTAACTTATTAATTATTAGTAATTACTAACTAAAAATAAAATTGCTCAATAAGTTTCTAATTAGAAATTAACATGGTTATTTTTGTAACTTTATACTGTAGATAATTGTATTTATATTTTTGTTAAATATATCAGATTAAATAACGTTTTTTATATTTGTTTTATTACTTATCCTTAATCCTGCAAAATATTAGAATAAGGTTCAAATAATCTCGATGTCTTGTATTTTTTGTTACAGTTACACCTTTTAAAATCCTTTAGGGTATAGTGCTATATAACTGCTGTGTGGGAGACACAGCAGTTATATAGCGTTATACAACATTGTGTAACATTGTGATAATAATACAATTTTAGAACAAATTTGCTTAAAAACCAATGTTATAAGTCAGTTTCTAACGTAATATAACTGCTGTGTGGGAGCACCCTTAAACTAACTGCAACCTCTTCAATTTTAGGAAACAGAGTTATATACTCTTTATTTGGGCCATATATCATTGGGAAACTGGACTGCTGGTTAAGCAAAAATAATATCGGGATGGGTCGCTAAATTTGTCTAGGTTTGGTCGATAAATCATTCTAAATATAATAAAACAAAACAAGTAAAAAATTGCTTCATTTAAAGTTATTTTCGACAACAACAAATTTATCATCGTCTGAATAATTATATAATACTTACCTAATAATACACAATAATAGCCTCAAGGAATGTTCTACAAAGTTTTGAAAAGTATTCCGCGTTTTTTAGAAATAAGTTCAACTCAGATGTCAACCTTAATGGGTTTTCATTGTTTTACTTGAAACGGGTGAAGAAAAGGTTTAAATTTCAACACCGTATTTTAGGTATAATTATAACTGTCAGTGTTATATTTCCGCAGATATCGTTTAAAAATAACACAGAGCATACAAAACAATCTAAACATTCAGATATTTTTTGCGCAAATTGTTATAAATACTTATTTTTGCGCAAATTTATTACTTGCGCAAATTGTTAATTTGTGAAACAATGTTAAGTGTGTTACTGTTTTGTGTATTATGGTGTGTGTTTGCTGTATTGGTATGGAGGAATCACGTTGAAGAAAGTCGTGCTCATAAGCTACCGCCAGTTTACCCGGGCATGTTACCGTTTATAGGACATGCGTATGAAATAGTAGGAAGTTTGTCTAGTATGTATCTTATTTGATTTAACTACCTTTATAAATTATTAAAATGTTTTTTTTAATTTGACAAAGATCTATACGCCTACATTAGTGCCGACGACAGTGGAATGCAGTGCAATATCGTCAAAAATAATATATTCGGTTAGGGAAAAAGTCTTTTCGCATTATAGTATGCATGAACTCGTAACAAAATCTTTTCTCTACACAAAAAGCTCGATATTTGGTTACCTCACGAGCTCACTGAAAGAAACCTAATGAATTGTGTACTTATTTGTGATTCTTGAAGTCAAAGAGATTTTATTACAAGTTCATAGTATACATACTATAATGCGAAAAGACTTTTTCCCCGACCTTAATACATTGAACACATGACATGTATAAAAACATATAACGTTGTAAAATAACATTAATTTTCCAACTTTACGGCACAATCAGTAATCTGTTCAAATAGTACAGATGCAAATAGAAGAATATAAAATTGAAATGATGTTGCAGAGCTCTGTCATTGACTTTAATTAGTTTAATTTTTAGACATTTGGCCGAAAACTAAAGACGTTGGACAGTTTTGCGTTGAAAACGGCGGCGTCGTTTATACTAAACTTGGATCTCAAATATATTACTGTAAGTATTGTTTACTCAAAAATTGTCACTTACGAAAAAAACTGCAAAATAAAATGGCACTTCCATCAAAATTATACCTTTACTTTGACATAAAATATTCGGATAACCTTACAGAAATCTGAAAAGTTTGGACGAGTGAATAACAGCGACTCATATTTCTACTAAATGTTCTATGTTCTTTTGCAGTTATTACAGATCCTGACGATGCACTGACAGTAGCAAATACTTGTTTACAAAAACATTTTTCGTACACCTTCTTAAAGCCTTGGCTTGGTACTGGACTATTCACTGCACCAGGTAAAAATTTACTTACGCTTTTTAATTACAGTCAGGTCCATTCAAATAAACTCGTATCAATATCTCCCATATAATATCTACCTACTTTGGTATATGAAATGGGATTTTAAAACTGTCCCTACAATTTTATACCAGTCCGTTAGTGCGAGTTTAATGAATGACTTACGATCTTTTTTTAAAAAGATAACCAAAACCTGACTAATTTTGTTAGGTATAGGCTTATGCAATCATACAAACAACGGACACAATGTACGATCAGATCACACAAAATTAACTTTTCTTTCCCGAGGGAATCAAACTCTTAATCCCTGTGCTCAGTGGTTCCTTAATTAATCCGGCCCGGACGATGTCGACAATTTTAAAGCCTTGAGAAAAATAAAACAGACTCGTAGTTTAAGAGCTTCACGGCTTATGGTTACGTTTCAGATAGCCATTCGATAGATACAGTAAAAGCAAATGTTAGAAAACATATTCTATTTGCTCTTACTAATAAAAAAAAATCTTCTTGCTAATCGTTTTTTCGGGAATGATGGAACGAGATCTTGGCTTCTTAGACTTGGTGATGAGACAACTTTTTATAAATTTCAGCAGAACCATGGAAACGCCATCGTAAGCTACTAATCCCTGCATTCACATCGCCAGTAGTACACACATTTCTGGACATATTCAATCGCCAAGCGAGGAAGTTAGTGAATAATGTTGAATGTCACGTTGGAAAAGGACAATTTGACCATATCGCCGACTTGAGGAATAATGCTTTGGAGACTTTCTGTAGTAAGTAAGAATTTTAACACTGAAACAAAAATAACTTTCCGAACTTTTTAAGCATGTTCATGGTTCCTCAATCAATCAATCAATAAAATGCAAATTTTATGAATGAGAATTGTGGAAAATAAAATAAAAATGACAATTTTTCCACGATAAAAAATGTCTGAAAAAAGACTGGAAGCCGACTTTACCATAGCATAGTTGGGAGAAAGGCTAGGCTAGATGAGTGTGAATAAAACAGTAACATGTCTTTGGAACTTTCTTCCTTAGTAAATATAATATATGTACAATGTACATACTTTCGATAACTAGTTGATTCAATTTTATTATTTTTTCAGTGACATCCTTTGGTATAAACGGTCTCGAAGACAAAGACTTAGTTAACAAATATATGGTTTCTGCCGACTTAATGATGCGAAATGTAATGGCTAGATTTCAATACCTGTGGCTTCACAGTGACATCATTTACTGGCTGTTAGGATATAAAAAAAGAGACAATGAACTCACAAAAACACTGAATAAGATGTCTGATGAGGTTTGACATAAACTATTTATTTCTGTACTTTACTGCAATATTAATTTAAAGTAGTTATAATATAATAAAATGTGTATTTTTAGATAATTCAGAGTAAGAAACTGGCATTGAAAACTATGGACAATGATATAATGACGACAACAACAGGTAAGGTCCAGTGGGCTTTTCTTCTTAACCTGTACTGTTCCGCTGTTGAGCTAAGATATCCAGCCATTTGCTCCCAATCATCTATAAAATGTACTTAGTCATCACCCAAGTGTTTATCTGCCTTTCTTCAGTGGCCGTAGAAGGCACTATTTGGCCATACTTTCTGATATAGAATATCAATTATATATATTATAATGTAACGAGACTTAAACGCGATTGAAAATCGAAGATTATGATACTTTATTTTGGTTTACCGGAAACTTCGCTGCAATTTGAACTTTATTTATTTTTCAATCGCGTTTAAGACCTTAAAATATTAATTTAAAACTTCTTTATTATATTTTTAGGGAAGAAGTACAAACCGTTCTTGGATCTTGTGCTAGAATTATCCTCAGGTGGAGCAATGACAGATAGAGAGATAGGCGACGAGTTGGATACTGTAGTATTTGCTGGTTTTGACACGACTTCCAACACGCTAGTCAGTGTTTTAGTCATGCTTGGTGCATATCCTGAAGTTCAGCAACGAGCTTATGAGGAGTGAGTCAAAAAGTAGCAAATATATTTCCTTACGACACATTGAAAGTTTGAAATCCCTCTAATGCTCTTTTAACTATACTTTAATCCCTTCAAATAAACTAAAATGCAATATAACTTTTAAACTCTCGCGTTGCATGTTTAATGTATAATAGAATACGGGAATTAATGCGTACACGCATTTTACCTTAAAATGCCTAACGTTTCGGCGCAGGTTGCGCTCGCCGTGGTCGCGTCGCGTTAATTCCCGTATTCTATTATACATTGAAATGCAATAGTTATAATGCATCATACGTTACAATTTCGCACGGTGTATGACGTATGCGTCGTGACAATTAACTCATTCCTATTATGTTTTAGAATTATGCAAGTAGTCGGTGCTGATAGAGATGTAGAAAAAGATGACATAAATAAACTAGAATACTTAGGAGCTGTGCTTATGGAAACGATGAGAATGTTCCCGGCTGGACCTTTGATGCCGAGAGCTGTGCTTAAAGATGTGAAATTAAGTAAGTTACATAGTAATAGTTCACCTACAAATATGGTAAAGTATTTTTTGTAACTATTAAAATTATTACACAAAATAAGTCTACAAACCTTGTATCATCATTCCATTACACGATTGCTGACAAAATTTATTTTTTGTGTCCTTGATTTTACAGTATATTTATTTCTACTATGATGCGGTTGTTTAATAAAATCATGATGGGACTGTTTTGTACTTACGCTTTACTATGCTTGCAGAAAACTACACTCTTCGTGCCGGAACATCTTGCGTTCTTATACCAGCGGGAATGCACTTCGACTTTTGCTGGGGTGACCGGTTCAAATTCAGACCAGAGCGATGGTTGGATCCTACGACTGTACCAAAGAACTCATTCGCAGGTTTTGGTATTGGAAAAAGGAATTGTATAGGTTTGTATGATAACTTTAAACAATGAGATTTTAAGTGATGATAATATTTTAATACTTACCGATCGTAAAAACAATAAAAAAATATGCTAATAAGACTTTAATTAAGTGCTTTTTAATTTCAGTTTATGAAATTAAAAAGCATAATATCATAAGTAATTAAAATAACTCAATGTTTGTAAACGAAATTTATTAATAAAAGTTATTGACTGGAGTTGACTTAAAGTCTTCAAAAATACTTTCAGAACATTTTATATCGATTTTTGTTAAATGTTTTACTTTGCATTGCTTTTCATTTTGGAACATGTAACAATGGCCAGTCTAAACTAATTCCCGTTAAATATTAGATAATTTAATATGCGTGAATAAATACACAAAGTTAAATTTAAGAGTTCGAAAATTATAAAATAATTGTAATTTTCTTTTTAATTTAGGTAAAACGTACGCCATGACGGCAATGAAAATTTCTGTGGCGCATTTTTTAAGAAGATTTAAAGTTACCGCTTCGGAAGATAACCTAAAATTAAGACTACATGCTATGTTAAAAGCAACTGGAACAATTGCAATTGAAAATAGAATGAAATAAAAATATTTGTAGTATAAGCTTTTTATTTATGTGTGATCCTAACCATTGTTTTATTTAGACAAAGTAGGCAAATTAAAGCTCAAAAAATATTCAAATTTTAATGTGATTTTCTTATTAATATGCTAAAGATAATTCGATTATTTTTTATTTGTAAAAAAATAAAGCTATTTTAACGATATTGAACTGCAAAAAATATTATTTACATTTCCGTTCATTGCCTATTCGATATAGAAAAATATAATAAATTATTAGAACAAATCTCCTTTCTTTTCTTATACATTTTTTGTTATAATTTCTGTCCTACTTTAGGGCAAGAATCTCCTCCCAAACAAGGGAAGGGTTAGGCCTTGTGTCCACTCCAATAATCTACCACCGTGGCGCAGTGGTTTAGGTCGCCACGCCGCTACCATTACGTCGGGAGGTCGTGGGTTTGATTCCCAGACAGAACAATTTATTTGTGCAATCCACAAATAATTGTATCGGGTCTGGTTGAGCTTTGTGTCCGTTGTTTGTATGTTTGTAAAAGTCCCCGCGACACAAGAGCAATTCTTTGTGTGGGAGTTATCTTTTTAACATACAAAAGATAAGAGTAGGTAATATAACTATATTCATGTTTTTATACTCATAACCATGATCATGTGATAAACGAACTTATTAGTACTCAGATTTAAAAAAAAATGTTGTTCTGTAAGTTATGAATCTGAAACAAGTGTTTTTATTGTAAACTCACTTTATTATTAACTTGTCATATCAAATAAATGAATCTGAATTTAACGATTGGTCAAAGGTCTACGTTTATATTTCCGCGTATTAATATTATAAATAAGGTAGTCTGTCTGTCAGTTACTCTAAAGCTAAACTACATGTTATCTTTGAATTAAAAAAATATCTTGAAGCTGTTTTTACTGTACATAAAATAACTTTTATTTGATAAAAAAATATTTTCTTTCTTTTTTACACTAGTAAAGAATCAACAAGTTAAGACCAAAATATTCAGAAACATCTAAAAGCTGTCAATATATTTTTTTCTTTTTTTAAAGACTACTTCCGCACTGAGATTTGCTCTTGTGTCCCGGGGACTTTTACAAACATACAAACAACGGACACAAAGTTGTTCCGTGTGGGAATCGAACCCGTGACCTCCCGACGCAATGGTATTGGCGTGGCGACCTAAACTACTGCGCCACGGAGGCAGATATTTACGATAAATTGAGGCTGGAACAACAAAAAGAACAAAAACTAAATACCCTTTTTTAACAGAATATTAATATTTTAATTTATGTCACTGATTTATGAATTGTCATGCAAATGTTTTTTTTTTCTCAAAGTAATAAACTTGCCTATAAAAGGAATAATTGCTTTACAGTTCTGTAATAACATGTTCATATCTTAAGATAATACACGAAATAGAATTATTGAAGTGAAATACGGACAGTTACAATTGTTGCCAAATCATACGAAATTAGCTCGGTTTGCGCAAAATCTAATATTTGCACAAAATCAAATATTTGCGCAATACGTAAAATCTGGAGTCATGTTGAGTGCATTAATATTTTGTGTTTTGTGGTGTGTATATGTTGTGTTTATTTGGCGCAGATATTATGTGTGTAATAGTGGTATTCATAAGCTGCCTCCCGCTTATCCTGGCGAATGGCCTATCATTGGACATGGGCATCTTTTATTTGGAAAGCTGTCAAGTATGTATTCAAAACATTTTTTTGAATAAAAGTACAACTCCCGTAATAAGAGTGACTCTTGTATCGCAAAAACCTTTAGAAACAATGGACACAAAGTAACACCATACACTAACGTCTATAGGTATAGTTTTCGGACCGCACGACGCATTAACATTTCTTCCGTATGGGAATCGAATTCAGCACCTGTCAACGCAATCGTAGTGGCGTGGCGAAATCCTTAACCACTGCACTAAAAAAGACATACATAATTATGTACGCGTATTCATACCATTATCTTATAATAATTATACATCTGAAGCATTCGTACATAGTAAGTACTTTCTACAGGTCTATGGCCAAAAACAAAGGAAATGGCCCAATACTGCATAGACCATGGTGGTATCTTCCATGGCAAATTTGGATCAGAAATATATTATTGTAAGTTTACTCCATTCTGTTATATTAAGTTTAAAAAATATGTATATATTTCTATGTGACTGTAGGTATAATAATAATATAATTTATAGACAAATATGCTTTAAAAAATGCCATCGAAGAATTGCTACAACACAGTTTTTACACACATTTTAGTGCATAAGATATAAATCCTTGGTTTTTGCTAAATATATACATGCCAACACTACTTACAGTTATTACAGACCCCGAAGATGCTTTAACAGCTGCAAATGCGTGTTTAGAAAAGCATTATGTATACCACTTGTCCAGCTCATGGCTTGGAAACGGATTAGTTACAGCGCCAGGTACGATTATAAGTAAACCTACGAAATGCTTTAAATACACACAGAAAGAATATAGATTTCAATTATTCATTAATTTTATCATTTTTGTTACTAATTCGAGGAATAAAAAAACATATGAGTTGCTCAAGTAAAAAAAAATGTATAGATTTTTGAAATACGACCTAATACACATATTATGTACATCAAAACTAACCCAGGATATTTTTACCGTCCAATCCTAAAAGATAATATACTATACTATAGTTTTAAACAACAGCATTAAGCTTTAAATTACGCGTACTATTCTTATTTCGCAATAATATATTTCAATTGTGTTTTGTATAGTGAACCAGCAAAAACTATCAATAAGCACTTTATCTACAATCTAATGAGATTATTTCGACTGCTTTATAATTAAAGTTTTTGACAACTTATTTCTAATTTCTAGTTAATATTTGGAAACACCATAGAAAGTTACTGCTACCAACATTCAGTTTACCAGTGGTGCATTCCTTCTTGGACATATTGAACGAACAGGCTAAGAAATTGGTTAGCAGAGTAGAAGAACACGTTGAAAATGGACAATTTGAGCATGTGAATTATTTGAGGAATAATGCTTTGGAGACATTTTGTTGTAAGTATTCATTTGTATTAATCCGCTAGGTAGATTGTTTTATTTTAAAAACGGGCATTGTGGTTATGCCATATGTCTTGTGTTCCATCAAATTAAAATCGAGATATTTTAATAACTTAATCAATTAAATAAAAATAAAACACACGTTTGATACGTTGATTGAGAGAGGAGAAATTATGTTGTCATGACTTTCACAAAATATCAGTCAAAGTGGTATCTGTTCTTTTCTAGTAACATCTTTTGGAGTAAATGGTGTGGAAGACAAAGATTTTGTTAGTAAGTACATGACGGCTGCTGATTCCATGATGCGTCATGTGATGATAACGTTCCACCGACCTTGGCTACAGAATGACGTAATAGGCTGGCTGCTAGGACATAAGAAGAAGGAAAAAGAACTAGTAAAGACGTTAAGAAAGATGTCTGATGAGGTGAGTATGCCCATAATCGATAGTTTTATTTTCTTGTACAGTTGATTTAAGCTCTTAGTAATTTTAGGTCATACAAAGGAAAAAGATTGCCATGAGAACTAAGAAGAATCAATTAAATGGAACATCAGAAGATGGTAAGTTTTTTTTTTAATAAATGCCGACAAATAATTGAAACCTGTAAAATATGTGAAGGCTAAGTCAAAACAATAAATAACGCTTTCTCTCTGAGAAATAATCTAGTTAACCATAATAGAGAGACAATAATCAGAATTTGTTAGCTAGTTTTTAAGAAAATGACAAAAAAGCAAGCAAACAAACTAACTATATGTACTCATAATAAAATAAAAAATACCTTATTTTTCGTAGGTGTAAAATACAAAGCATTTTTAGATCTTTTACTAGAACAATCAGCAGATGGATCTTTGACAGACAAAGAAATAGGGGAGGAACTAGACACGGCTATATTTGCAGGTTTTGATACCACTTCAAACACATTAGTCAGTGTGCTTATAATGCTTGGCGCTTATCCTGAAGTGCAGCAACGTGTTTATGATGAGTAAGTTTTATTTCAACCATTTTTTCAGTAAAAAGCAGATCTTTTTTGAAGACCCAGCTCGAATTTGGGTTGTAATTTATGAAGCCCAGGTAACTAGGTGTGCTTTTACACCACTATCGATTGACAGTGGTGTAAAATCACACCCAGTTACCATCTGGATGGTCATCCGAGGTCTGAGTCGCTAATAAAGAGCTTTGTTTTAAATATTGATCAGCGCCTAGCATTTTACTGTAGAACTATGTTTCAAGTTCAAAGTACCTAGTTTTTGTTTACAATTTAACTTCCCTGCCACCAAGTGGAAGAATTAATGTTGACGAAATACAACTTTACTAATAAAATATTCTATTTACTTTTGCAGAATAATTCAAACGATTGGTAAAGATCGAGATGTAGAGAAAGACGATGTAAAGAAATTAGTGTACTTGGAAGCTGTGTTAATGGAAACAATGAGAATGTTTCCGTCTGCACCTCTGTTTCTTAGATCTGTGGATAAGGATGTAAAATTGAGTAAGTGTATCTAAACATAAACCTAGCTGTATGTTTTTGACCAAAGAACATGATGATTATTGAAAAAAACGAATTTTCGTGAAATTTTGTTTTGAGGTAGTTGATGACCCGTTATAAGGTGACCGTTACAATATTTATTAAAAAACATTCAAGTGTCAAATTCGCAAGCCTGTGCTAGTTATTTGTGAAAATATTCTGATTAATGCTTCTTACTGGTAGTCCATCGTTTTGGTAAAAGCAGCGACAAAGACGAAACGAGACAAAAAAAAGAACGAAAAAATAAAAGAGACAAGAGAAAGCTTGTTGTTAGTTTTGTGCAAGTTGGCATGAATGGGACTCTACGTAATCAAAGCATACCTTTTTTGTTCTTACAGAAAACTACACTCTTCGCAAAGGAAGCTCCTGTGCTATATTTGCAACAGGAATGCATTACGACTATTGTTGGGGCGATCGCTTCCGATTTAGGCCAGAACGATGGCTAGATTTAGCAACTTTACCAAAGAACTCGTTTGCAGGCTTCAGCATCGGTAAAAGAAATTGTATAGGTAAATTTGTTAAAAATAAGTATGTTTTGTTTTATATATTCTGAGTAAGAGGTATATTGTCTCTTTTCATAAATTACACTTACGCTAAAATTGGAAAAACCATTTCAGTGATTTTAACTCCATACAAGTATATGGTCTATAGCTCTATGTTTCATAGTATTCAAATAATTATTGAATTCAAACCAAGAGTAAAATTAAAATAGTTAATGAAAGCACTCCCGATTCGCCGTTTCATAATTTTTATTTTGTTATTTTCAGGCAAAACCTACGCCGTTATTGCAATGAAAATAGCTGTAGCCCATTTTGTGAGAAGATATAAAATTCTCTCTTCAGAAGATAACCTGCAATTGAGTGTAGACATCTTGTTAAAAGCAAAAGGGACTATTGCAATTAAAAATAGAGTTAAGGAATAAATTTATTATTTAACGAAAGTGTTTCAATGACGTTCACCGTTTTATCCTCTACTTATTAAAACCACCGATTGTGCGAAGAAAATAATTTCTCAATTTTTACATACATTATAAGCAAAATCCTTTCTTTGAAAAGCTTCTTAATCAATGTATTATTTCTTGAGATAGTTATAAAATATTTAATTATAACTAGTTAACAGATAATATTAAAAATACTACGGTAAGATATTCATAAATATATATGTAGATCCCTGCCAGCACAAATGAATACTTACATTCAAGTGCAACAAACTCTGCAAGGAAGTAGCAATTTGGCAGATTAATAACACGTGAAATTAAATGTAAGATTTGTTCAGTAATCTCAGTCAACTTGAAAATTGTTTCTGATGATCGCGACGGTGCGGTTAAAAGTGATATTTTATAGTGAAAATGTAGCATGAGAATATTATGGGATAATCAAATGAGTTGCGTCTATTTACTTTTAATAGAGACATGAATTATCATTATTGTTTCACAATTTTACTGATGAGTAAGTATTATGCATCTTGTGTTATTTTTATATGTAACCTATTCATATTCTGTATATTTTCCATATTCAATCTAAGTTCTACGTACAAAATTAATGGGATATTCTCGAACTCTAACTTTGAGAATCATAATGTCAGTATTTAAACCTAATGATGCTAATCTGGCGTGTGCTACACATTCCTTCTTAGTTCAATTGATAACGTTGATAGTCTCTAGCTACGTTCATCACCTTAAATACATTTCTATATTTATTAATGTCAGCACCCTGTTTCTATCTGAAGGTGTAGGCACAGGGTGTATGAAATACATCTGTGCTTCGTTTTATAGTCCCTTGTAGGTAATATTGAGTGAGCCTATTGCCGAAAACAGATATTTTTTTCACAGTGTTTTACCTTCAAATTGGCGACACTAAGAACAAAATAGTAAAGAAACGTACACGAAAATCATTTCCTGATCATTGGGTTGAGCACGTTCTCCACCAATCACGGAGAGCAGAAAGCGGACGACGGGATTATAAGCCCTTACAAAGGTGGAAAACCTATTGAAATAAATAATGCTATATTTTGATTAATTTGCTATATTATTATATTAATATAAAGAAATAAAACTTGGGATAAGTGCTGGATTACCTATTCGATAGATATAGTGAAGTGTTTTAAACATTTTTCTACTTCTAGGAAATTTGAACTTAGATAGATAGATAGATAAAAAGTCAAAGAAACAGTGAGTCTTTCGTATAAGTTTTAGCATATCATTTAATCTTGGATCAAATGTATTTTTTTCTAACAGGGCACGTGGGTACCCCTACATACCGAACTACGCCTATGAGGGTTATTGGGCTGCTACTGTATCAACGACGCAAAATGTATCACAGAGCACTCCAGGAACATTAAATTGTGGAGCTCAATGTGCACCTGTATTTTCGAGGTTAGTTAGCTTTAAAACTGAACAAAATAAAGATGTTAGAATGATCAGTAGTCCAATATTATATAGTCGGTATGGTCGAGCATCGAGAGTTTGACGTTTAAAATGTTCAGAAAAGATAGTTGCTTTAACGTCCGCTAGAGGCGCTGATCAATTTTTCATATAAAATATGTAGAAGAAGAAAATCAGCCTTCGGGTTTTTGAAACATTTGAAATAAAACTCTTAAAAAGAGGTCGTCATGAACTAACATAAATACATTTTTTTTTAATTTTCAGTTTTGGTAAAATATGTGCTCGAAACAAAGACTACGAATACAAAACATTTGAAAATTACTGCGCTATGAAGTCAGCTGACTGTTTGGAAATTGAAGGTGCCTATTTACCTACTACCGTATACATAACATGACATCACGCACTTTATACCCGTGGTGTAATAGGGAGCGTGTCGATTATTATTTAGTTTTATTAATATTAATTTACTTTTAAATATTTATTAATATACTATATTTGTGAATCACACGTAATTGTTCTTGTTAGTAGTTGTCCTTGCGTGTAGTTGGATGATGATCACCTCAGCCACCGCACTGTAAAATTACGATTTGTAGAAGCAGTTTTGAAGGTATAATAATATATTATTTTCTCTTATTCCAGATTGGAAAGTGGTTCATTTAAAAGAATGCGGGGACTACTTGAATAAAAAATAGATGCATTTCTCAAGAAAAAACCATAACTAAACTTTTCTAGTAACTTCTATGATAAATGTAAAACACAGTGACTAAAAATATTTTTATATACTGAATATGCTTTGTGCTTTCATTCAACAGATGGAAGTAGATTGCTAAAAGTTCTGCCTTAGGTTACACGTTAACCTTACGCATATTTAGTTTTACAAAGCCAACATAGATGGCGCGGTCTAAAAATATTTACTATGTAAAGAATACATTTTCCCACACTTCTTATCTTAAATGCAAAGTCTTTTAAGTATATCAAAAAGTAAAACTTTAAATATTATTTATATCTATATTCACCTTGAAAAACTGCATTATTTTCTTAAGTAACAGAATTAACAAGTATTCAATGTTACAATCAAAGATTTTCGTCCATTCGTTTTATTTACGAAACAATTTTCTGTTCTACATTTTTTTCTAATTATCCGTCAAACGTGTTGTATTTTTTTGTTGATTCAAATTAATTGTTATTTTACCATCGACAGATTGATGATAAAAAGCGAGCTTTGAAAGCACTTACAATTATTATTATATACGTACTATATTTTATACTGCAAAACTACGAAAAATTAGAAATAAACCCGGGGTTTTACTATTACCACTATTCTATACGATTCTGCTACCTATTTGTTTGCGATTCTTCCATTAAAAAAGTGCAAACAAAGTAAAACGTCAGAACTACAAGCCAAGCATTTTTCCACCACATTTTATTCGCTAATGTGCTCTTTCTCTTATATCCGAAGTCTCAAATTTTTATCTCAACTCGAGTTAATGTCTCGGAATAAAGATAAGCTCTCCCTCGGAAGGAGGGAGGGAGACGCAAGATGTAATTTATATCGATTCGAAATTTTCGATGTTTATTTTTATAAGATCATGGAAAGTCGATTATAGATTAAGGGAAGTCAATGTCTTAATAGGGTCTTTAAAATAAATTGAAAATGTGGAAGTATGTGAATTTTCTTATCCATTTCATTCCGCTTAGCATTTTGACTTTACTAGTTAACTGTGCTTTCTTTGTACTATAATTACTCATTTTTACCTTGACATTTATTGATATTTTATAGTAATTTAAGATCTTAAATTGTGAGGTACATTCTGGCAAACTTGAGAGCACAAACTGAGAGCTTTTCACGTATTCAAAGGTCGGCTGTTGGCGTAGATCAAGATGTTTTAACACTACAATTTTGATTGTTGTTACCAAATATTATGTTTTACTTTCGCAAAGAAAAAAAGAAGATCTTTTGGTGACATAATTGACTATGAGACAAGTCTCATAAATATTGAAGCATAAAATCATATAAATATCAAAGGTACTAGAAACGAAAGCATATTTAAATCTCTGAATACAGAACCTGTATTTACCTCTCAAAGCGAACTCACATTATAAAACACTCGCATAAGGCCATCATAAATATAGAAAAATAATTTTAAACGATTGATTCAGAATTCTCGTACGAGCTTCAAGCTAACTAACCGTGTAGTTGTTCAGTGAATACAGAATGTATAGGCGTATCTCCCTTTTATGCCGTTCATGATATTTTATTTGAAAAACTACCTTTATTGTTTGCCTCGTTAGCGGTACGAAGATATTTTGTTAGACTTGGCTAATATTAGACGGCATTGTTATGGATTTCATGTTAGGAATTTTGATTCGCCGTTTTTTGTAAAGGTTAGGAATAAAAATATTTGGTACATAATTTCTTTTTGTACTGATTTGCTATTGAAACTTGTTATGAAATTTTTATTTTATTTTGGGCTACATAAAGAAAACCGTCGTGATGAAACCTTGCCAAAAATAATGTTACCACTTTTCAAGAAGCATGCAACAATTTCCAAACCCGCAGTTGGCCAGCGTGGCAGACACGAGACTATTTCTGCCTCGTTTGCGAGGAGACACTTGCTCAGCAGTTGGACAGCTACGGTTTAAAAAAGTAACTTGCATGTTAATGGTGATCAAACCTTTTGGAAGATTTCTTTACAAACGTCATAATCCCATAGGCAAAATTCTGATTTAAATTAATATTGTTTATTTGAAAATTAGTGGCTGAGAGTTTCTTACCATGTAAGGTAATTGACGCTATCTTCCAAAATGGCGGTAAATTCACTCTTCTATGTATCTCTGAACATATAACTGTCAACAGTTGACCTAAATAAATAAATGATATAATACAAGAATATAAACACTACAAACAACAATAACATTGACTATCCAATGGAAACTTCCAATCGATTTAGTTCAAACAAATTGAAATGAAGACTACGAAGCGCGGAGCTATATAACAGATAACTTAGCAAACAAACTTCACAGTATTTTCCAATTAGAATTTACTTACTGTTTGATACAACATCTATACAACTTTTTTTATTCGAAGCTGCAACTATACTCCGACAACTTAATGTAAAATTACAAAACCTATTAAATAACCTTTGCTTACAATTGATGGAAAAAGTATGTTACGGTTTAAATTAGGGCCTCATCATGCACGGTTAATACATAGACACATACATAATATAACGCCTTTCTCCCATAGGACTAGGCAGATACCAAAGAACGCCACCTAATACGATCCTTACAAACTTCCCTTGCCTCATTCGCATCCACACCTTGTCAAACAAGATCGTGTTACGAGTAATCTTGATTATAATGTACAATTCTATGTAATTCTAAAATAAAATGGCTGTACCGAACAGGCTACTGTTAGCTGCAGAAGCTTGCAGGTCACTGATGCTTCGAATTTTGGCAGGACATTTGGCTAGAAGTAAAGCAATAACCGAATGGCGACCATGGAATGGGCAAAGGTCTCAAGAAAGGCCACAAACTAGATCTGACTGTACTGTGCCTCGATTCTCTATCGACTACCGACAACCGGCTAGCTATCGAAATTTTGACATTTAGAATGTACTGCCAAAATGTTTCCTACGACACCCGTCAGAGGGGCTGATCAGATTTTCATACAAAATTTATATATGACAGGTCGGTTGTCGGTTGTCGGTAGTCGATAGTAGTAGAGAATTGAGCTATTGTACACCTCCGGCAGCCGTGAATATTACACGCAAGGCTCTCGACTAAGTTGTTGAACTATAACTCTATACAATCGTTTAGAATGCAGCCTCCATTCTCTATTTCAGTCGTTTGTGTAAAGCACTGTCCACATGTTCTAGGAAATGATCTAATTAAAATACTTTATTACGCTTTGTTACTGAGAATTGGACGTAGTTATGAAAGAACGTTCCAATCCACAAGGTGGTCAAAATTGAGTTTTTGAGCCCAAGCTAGGTATTTTGGATCGTCCTATCTAGTGGTGAAGACACTGACTCTTTTACGACAATAACTACTGAAATAATTACACGGTCTAAATGATAAAACGTACCAAAAGATCTAAATTGTAATCGTATAACGTGACATTACATATGGATCGTACTATTTTTATTTGTTTTGGACTGAATGCAATAGAAATAACGATCCAATCCATCTTGAAACGTTTTAAAATAAATATTTTTATAATAATTTTAAATCTTAAAAAGTGACATTCCATTTGGATCGTTATATTTTATTACATTTTGGACTGAATAAAATAAGAATAATGACTCAATCAACTTGGAACGTTTTTAAAAATAACAATTATAAATGAAAATTCATTTGGATCGTACTGTTTCAATACGTGTTGGACTGAATAACATAAAAATAATGATCCAATCATCTTGTTTGTTTTTCTTCTTCTTACTATCTATTTCTTCAAAACATTCCATGTAGGTACTTTATATATAACGTGACGATAATAAATTCATATTGGTAAAAGTACCGTAAAACGGGGTGAATAGAATTCGCGGGGTGAATAGAAAAAAAATCAGGAAAGTTTTCAAGTTTTTTTTAATATTTGAGTACTTCTCGTTGAAGAATTTTGTTCAAATTTTAAATGATTACACGGCGATATTACTTCTCTGCGGTGTTATAATTGTTTAAATTGATATTTATACCCAAAAAATTGCTTCAAAGTCTACCGTCCTTGAATACCTTAATATCGACCCTCAAAACTTTGGATTTAAAGTGGGATTTCTTTTCTAATGAGTTGTTTGGAGTGTTTATGTCTTTAGGTGTATATTAATTTATAAAGATACAATATTGTTAATTGAAGAAACGTTTTTAAATCTAAAAAATATGTTTAAATCATGGAAATAGTATTTTTTTTGTATAAACGGGGTGAATAGAATCGTTTGAAGGGTGAATAGAACTACAGTATGGGGCAAATGGAAACATAGCAGGGTTCAATAGAAACGCGTAAGAGGTGAATAGAAACGAGTGAGGGGTCAATAGAGATAAATAAATAGGGTTGTCAAAAACTGTAAACAAAATTAACATAAACAATGAAAAATTAATAGTCATTAATCTTCTGAACTTCACAATTATCATTGTATCAAAGTTATAACGGCAAACTACTGCATATAGTATGAAAGTTAGTTAGGTTATCTTGCTTTATTTTTTCAGTTAAAGTAATTATCAACGGTTATTTAAATTTTTAAACACACAACCTCCCTTTTCAGTATGTTGGATAAGTCGTCTTTGGCAGCCCTAACAGTTTTTCCATTCACCCCTTTGGTCGTTTCGATTTACCCCTATCGCTGGGTGAATAGAAAATGACCATTTTTTAAGGAAAAATCGTAAAATTATGCATATTTTTGGACAAATATGGTTTTAGCTCTTTCTTCATGGCGCCGGACATGATATAAAAGAACCCGACAATAAAAATAACAAGTTATTCGCAACAAATTTTTAGGACAAAGTTGAAAATCGTTTCTATTCACCCCGTTTTACGGTAAACCTTAGTCTACCTATGACCCCAAACGCTGTGGGTTAGTCTCTGAGTACCCCGATCCCCGAAGCCCCCGTCCCGGAGTGCCTCAATTTATTTTCGTCTTGTGGAAAATCATCACAATAAAATTTACATTCACATATTTCACATACATCACATGTTATCTATATTAATATTATAAAGCTGAATGAAAAGAAGAGTTTGTTTGTACGAGCAAATCTCAGGATCTACTGGTCCGATTTGAAAAATTATTTCAGTGTTAGATAGTTAATTTATCGAGGAAGGCTATAGGCTATATATCATTACGCTACTACTAATAGGAGCAGAGTAGCAATAAAAAATGTTATCTATACTAATATTACAAAACTGAAGAGTTTGTTTGTTTGTTTGAACGCGCTAATCTCAGCAACTACAGGTCCGATTTGAAAAAATCATTCAGTGTAAGATAGCCCATTTATCGAGGAAGGCTGTAAGCTATATATCATCACGCTACGACTAGTAGAAGCAGAGTACCAGTAAAAAATGTTACTAAAACGGGGAAAATTTTGACCCATTCTCTCTTATATGACGCAAGCGAAGTTGCGTGGGTCCAGCTATGTATGAATATTTCTTAAAAAATATGTTTTAATAATGTTTCATTGTTTTACTTATGTTTTAGAAAATATATATATTAATTACCAAAATATAGCAATTGTAACATTTTGGAACGTTTTTGCAAATTAAGTTAAAATCTACTTCCATACATTAAGCCTTTTTTCAAAAACGTTCCAAGTGCATTTTTTTCATAATTTGTATGAGAAATATGAATAAATTTTAGTGACAAGTATATTTAAAAATAAAGTTTATTTATATAGTTGCAGTGATACATACTACTTAGCTGTACTCGCTACCAAAAAAAAGCGTACCACAAAATTACAAAAACGCGATTTACTCATTTTGACCTGCGTGTGGATTGGAACGTTCTTTCATAACTACGTCCAATTGTGTTTCATTTGATGGTACTTTTATTAATTATGAATCCAACAATGTTCTATCACTTATTATTATGTTTTGTAATTTTATTAAAAAACTAGCTTCTGCCTTCGACTAAATGGAAAAGATTTCATGTAATCAAAACATTTTTTTTTAATAAAGTCTAAGCTATAAATCTCTAAGCTATAAGCTATATATCTCTGTGTCAAATTTAAAAAATGTTGAAATGTGTTAATTAGTTTAGAAGTGGTTGAGTGACAAACGTCCAACTAATTGCATTTAAATATTTGTAAGGTAATAAGCATTGTTAATAATACCTTTTAGTAATTGTGTGATGTGCTTTACGCGTTGCTTACAAATTATTGCGTTTTTAAGAATTTATTGTGAAAATGGATTGTACCATTCTTCAGTTAAGTAAAATCACCGACTGTCTAGCCAATCAACACAAGCCTTTATTCACGTTACTACAAATTAATTTAATTGAAAAACTTTGTTTAGCTTCTCGTGTCTACATAAAAGCAATGTTTGTTCGTCTATCTGTATTTGATTAGTGAGATTGCTTTATGCGTTTCGCTTTGTGTGTTTTTTCAACTGCTTTTAACTACTGTTAGGCCTATTTAAATGAGTATTATGATAAAGAAGTATTATGTAATGGACTGCCTCCGTGCCGCAGTGGTTTAGGTCGCCACGCTACCATTGCGTCGGGAAGTCGTGGGTTTGATTCGAACACGGAACAATTATTTGTGGGAGCTATAAATAATTGGTTCGTGTCTGGTTGTGTCTGTTTGATAAAATCCCCGCGACGCAAGAGGAAATCTTAGTGCGGGAGTTATCTTAAAAAAAATGAAGATTATTTGAAATTTATTTTTATTACGATTTTGTTAAAGATTTTAAACTATCGTAGCTCGTACACATACTTAGTCGTATGCGTTGTATATTTTAAAAGTAACAATATCTTATTTATTACCCGGCATTTCGACCTAGTACTATCTATACAAAACAGCGATATAATTTTGTTTGTCTTTTAACACGCTTTAAGATAAAGTCGTTGTGTTGTCATAACAATAATACAGTAAAAAAATAAAAATTCCGAAAGAAACTGTGGCGTCTACGAATGCTCTACATACTAAAAAAAATCTTTCTTTAAAAATGCAATTACAGCTCAAGCGGTGCCGTTGGATTTCAGAGTAAAACTAAAAAAGGCAAGAGTGAACACTCAGTAGTGAAAAATGTAGTCATTCCAAGTACCTTCTTCGTTTCTACGTAGGTATACATTTTGGTTTCAAGTGTAAAGATACTTTTACAACACTTTATAAAAACAATTAAGAAAAATTCTGAGCGACTTTTTTTAATCCGATGTTTTCGTAAATTAAAAAAAAAACTATGTGTGTATACTTGTATTACACTTAGCGGAAATATACTATCTTCTAGCATCTTCTACTACGCATTTCATATGCTTACCCTAAGAAAAATAAGCTTCACCCATACTTATACAGTAAGACCTCCATATAAACATTTGAGGTGAAATAAATTTTTTATCTTTTATTATCTTCTGCGTTAGTTCAATATATAAAAGAACTGTCTACTTCTCTGCGAAAAAAATATGTTACAAGGGTTTTTGTTCAGGGTTTATTTCCTAAAAATATTTATAACCTGAAGATTAAAAGATGATAAAAACTCAGAAGCCTTTCATTCACATAGGAAACAAAGAATAGGCTTTAAATAAAACACTATCACCGAACAAACATCACTGTTTCTGTCACTTAAAAAAAAGCCTCGCATTTACCCCTTGGCGTAAATACGAAGCTTACCTTTGCCCCAAAGAAAACAGGAGTATTAAAGTCAATCTGCATTCCCTCTAACTCACCACCGGCAGCAAAAAGCTACTTCCCTATTCGTCGTCACGTAAATACGGCTCTTTTATTTGTATTCGCTTCACTTTTGCCGCTTGCCTCTGTCTCATCAAAGAGTTGAAAAACGTTGAAAAAATACATGTTTATATCTACAAAGTTTATTGCGTAGCGACAACATATTGGAACAAGTAATTGAAGCATTATTTAATAGCATCATCAGCAAAGCCTTTCTTTCAACTATCTTGGAGTCAACTTCCATTTGATTCATCGGATGCAGTTGAATACCAGTATTTTACATGGAGCGACTGGAGCCTATGGGACTTCCACAAGCCGTTTACTTTGATTATAACACGATACCACTCGGTAAATCTATCAAACTTCTGACTACTGGTAACGACTGTCAAAAATCTCCAAAAATAATCATTTTATTTTCAAAGATCTTCTTCAAGGTTACCGAAACACGGAGGAATTCGGTATGTATGATATTATAGTGACGCATCCTCAGAACAACCTCGGTGAGCATAGCTTACCGATCGATCTATCCGTACGGCTGTTGTAATATTGCCACCAGCTTATTTAATATCTAAGGTTGATAAAGAATCAGTGTAGGCGATTCCTAGAAGACATAAAAGAGACAAGACATCACAAGGCTATTAATTTTGTTTGGAAAAAAGTTTATAGCTAAAGACTTAGAGAAAAAATCTAACAGAATATTATAAAAATAAAATGTAAAATAGTCCATAGAAATGAGCGATACAAGAGTGTTATACAATACTGAGTAGGTATAGAAAATGGCGCTACAAGAAAAAATATTTAAATACTATAATTCTCTTTTTATTTAATACTAACATAACATTACGCCTGTTGTACACGAAGATGTAGGCTGAAGTTTGTGAACACATCCCCGTTTCGTCATTAATAATTTTAGTCTCATGTAATAGAGGGTAAACCTATGGATACCTACTTGTATTGTTTTCTATTACTTTTAAAGTATAATATCCCTTTCTTTTCTACCTTTTATCATCATATTATATTTTCTTTTATCTGCCAACCGTACAGTCACCTTTGAAGAACGTGTTGTTTATTCGTTTCAACGCGTATTTTCCGTCAAAAGTAAACTAAATTTACTAATAATTTCATGCCGTTGCGGACGCTCATTGATGTGTTCAAAGCTCTCAATTTTACAGTTTGTTGGTGTACCATTGAAACGTCGAAATTGGTCGCGTTCTTTTGACATTTGTTTACCGAATCGTTTGTTTCTGATGTGTGGTTCGATTGGTATAGTATTTTATGCTGTAGTGACATTTTTACTACCTATGTTTTAAATAAAAATTCTATTCATTCAATCTATAAAAGAGAAGTAATGTTTTGGTCACGTTTTTTCATTGTTCAGCCAATTTACTAACAAAACGCAATATAGAAATTCAAAATCTATTCCTTAGAATAAGATTGTTCCCTTACCAATTGAATACCAATTAAATAAGCAGACTTAAGACTAACTTATGTACTTCACAGATTCAGTTGATATTTTTAAAATTACACGTAAGTTTTCGATGTCTTGAGTCATAAAATCACCATGACAAACAACTTACTCAAGCATACATCATTAAATAAAAGTGATACTATAACCAGAAACTACACAAAAATATGCAGAAATATTCCTCCTTAAAGAATCTACAGGCTAACAGCTTCAAATAAAGAAACGGCAAGAACACTTAAGGGATCAATCCATAAGCCGCGTACTAAATTATGTGTCAGCATTTACACTGAATACTTAACGCTGTATACATCATCTGACATAGGTAATTCATACGAACATCGAGATTCTCTACGTATACGAGTTTAGAATATATTATTAGCGGGGTACCTCGGGGTTACTGAGAGATTTTCCTTTTCGTTTGACACTGATGATATATTTAAAACGGGCGTGTGTACTTGTCATACTAATGGAGAAGAAATATGTTAGGAACATTTTTAGATTGAAAATTCGGTGCTGCGATGTTAGAACATGAAGGTCGTGTTTGATCCAAGATATATAATTATTCTTACTAATATTGACGTTATAATTTGATTTTGTTGTTGAGTAATAAAAATGAACTTTAAAGTATTTAGGCTATTAGAAAGTTGTCAAATACGTGACATAATATTTTAAAAAATACATTTTGAATTTGAGTAAACTGCACTTGCACATAATTAAACCCTACATTTAAAATAGCCCAAGTTTTAAAATACACTGTAATTCAAGAATCACATCACATTAGATTCTCAAAAATTCACGCTTGTCTTAAATGATCAAAAGAATAGATATTAATTCTTTCAGGTGAAGATTTTTTTTCATAAATTACTTTCAATTTCATTTATCAAAACCACTTTTTATCAGTAAGATAGTATTTTCAAACCGGTCGTTTAAAACCTCTGCTGCAATCAAAATGAACTTGAAATCTTCAAGTTTTCTTAACGTTGCTCTTTTGATAATATCCACTTAGAACTCTTCGTTGGTACAGCTGCAGTGAAATTCAAGAGCCTTTGTTCTTCCAGTAGCATCTAAAATCTGAGTATTCTGATGTCACTCGATATGCAAATTAGTTTTTGCTAACAAAAAGCAATAGCTAATGAGGGTCCTTAGATCAACTTGCAAATGGAGTACTTTTTTGCCAGCACTAGGTTTAAAATATACCATGTATTTTGCCATATAAATTAAAATAAAAAAAATAGTGTCACTTAGGAGTATGAAAAATACTTAGATATTGGCCGATTCTCAATATGCTCACAAAATTTCATCAAAATCGGTCAAGCCGTTTCGGAAGAGTATGAGAAGGAATTTTATATATTAGTTGATACTTATGTATTTTTCTTTTTAAATTCTTATTTTTTTCATATTATTTATCTTTTAATCATTATTAGATACATTTTCATTTTGATCGTCTTTTGGCTATATCCTTTTATCTTATCATTATGTTTTAATAATCACATAAAAATTGCGTCTTAGTTTCTATCTGCAATTATTCTGATTCCAGGGACCTATCAGTCGGCAACTAAAATGTCGATTGCTGTTGAGATAGTAGCCATCAAGTTAAGAGAACATCAAAAGGGTGCTTTTTTGCACTTCGTTCCTTGTGGCAGCTTCAACTTAATACTTGAACTGAATTCTTTATCTGTCTTTTAGTTAGAGCAACTGTTAGCTTTTACTCGATTTAGAAACGTTTTGACTACGAGGATTGTCAGTATTCTAGACAGTTTTTTTTTTAAATTCTTGGGATAATTCGAACCTTTATTGTTCAAAGAAAGTTTGATTCGAAGATTTTCAGCATTCTTGATTACGTTTTTTATAGTCTGTACCCAAATTATTAATTTCGTTACTCTTAAATCCTATGTTGACCATTTTGGAACTGGTAAAAATAAGAATACCTAGTTTTAATTATGATTACCACAGTAAAATTGAATCAATCGATTACAAAACACATCCGTTTCTTTGAGTCTAACATAAAATAAAATCCAGTTAAAAATCTTAGCAAAATTTCCGAAAACGGAAACTTTAAAAGCAGCACATGAGAATAATCTTTAAAATCCTTTAGAAAGGCCTGGCATTTACGAACGAGGGTAAAAATGAGGTGCCTTTTAATAACAAAATAAGAGGAAATCTCATTTACTCAGCACAAAGTGTCGCACTTTCTCAAAGTGTTTAGCGTTCAAATAATAAAGTTCCACCCGATTATATTAAACGAACAATCTGTGTTGAAATTTAATTTTGCACAATTCCTCCAGATATTAAAAGTAGTGAGAAAAGAACGGTCGCTTTATTGTTTGAGGTCGTATTTTAATTTCCCGCAGAAAACTATGACAAAGTCCTCTGTTTTAGTAGTGCACACTAAACTGCGCTTCTTTTGTACTTTTTAGATAAAAACTCGTGCCACTTCTTAGTTAGAATATTATGCTGAAAATAATCTTGGCTATCTAGTCACCGTAAAATTAAAATTGCCAATCATCAACTTTACCTTCGTTTTATTAAAAATATCTTATTTGTATACGAAAATACAAAGAGCAATGATGATAAAATGATATATTGGTTACAAAGCTAAAGTATCTTTAACAATTTTGTCTATGCTATTTGTATCATACTAATTATCTAAACACGTAATATCATTCCGCTGTCAAACACACACAATACCGATGCAATATTTTCAGGTTTGGGGAACTATCGACTCTATTCCTACTGCAATTATAATCAGGTAGAATTATCACTCTCAATAATCCGCTATCATATAATAGACAATCTATTTGTGCCTGCAAAATAGCTCTAATCTACGCCAACAAGATGCATAAGACAGATGCATAAGATAAGTATACAGAAACGTGCAAACAACTGACGTATTTAGATCAACCGTGCTTTATATTTTGATCTCAACCACACATACATACATACATACATAACTCTAGTTTCATCACATTACGGAACAAAGCAAATATCTGTGTGTATCCTCTAGGGATGATGTGAACTATAACCGAAACTATCCGAAAAAATACCGTTACTGTAACCGAAATAAAAGTTTCGGATAAAAGGTAAAGATTAAATTGATAACTTAACCTCAATGTGACTTTTTTCAGTTTTTGGGAACTCTTTTACTACTGTTATTATAATCTACTAGAGTTATCACTCTCGACAATCCGCTCAGTCATCTATTTGTGCCCGCAAAATAGCTCTAATCTACACCAAGTAGATGCATAAGACCGGGATAATTATACAGAAACGTGCAAACAACTGACCTATTTAGATCAACCGTGCTTTATATTTTGATCTCAACCACATATACGAGTACATAACTCTAGTTTCATCACATTACGGAACAAAGCAAATATCTGTGTGTTTCCTCTAGGGATGATGGGTCTGTGACCGTATCCGAAACTGAGAGATATCCGAATGTCCGAATATAAAATACGACGAATCAACAGTTTATCGATCAGTAATCGATAGTAATAATCAATATCCAAAACAGTAATCGACCGATGTACTAATTTCGGGTATTTTTTGTTAAAGGGTAGAGACTAAATTGATAACCTATTAGTTTTTTACATACATGAAACACGCTTTTTTGTCCTTAGGACAGGCAGAAACAAGGAACATCACTTGGTTCGATCCTTACCGACTACCCTTGCTTCATTAACAACGATCATGTTATACAGTGTAGTTATTAACATCAATTATCCGAACCAAAAACAACGGATAGTCCAAGATAATTTCTTATCCGAAACTGATTTAATGTTTTTAATATATCCGTATCTGTATTCGAATCCGAAACTTCACGTCCCTAATTTTCTCTACATTAACACAGGACAGTATTGCAGGTAATTAAGAGTACTTTGTATTTAAATAACAAACGGATCCAACTAGACCATTGTTGCCATTGTGAGTTGGATCCGAACTAACAATACGTTTGGGATTCTCTGATTTAGCATTGTTGCAAGACAGAGGTATAATTTTATTTGTGACTGTATTTGGGGAATACGTTGTTTTGACGAGGAAATGCATAAATTTTGTATCTATTCAATTTTATTAAACATCGTTTGCAAAATATTTTATTTCAAATTTACATGTCTCAAGTAATGAGAAGAATAGAACCTGTTAAAACGATTATGTTGAGACGCAATATGAAAAAATAGTGCCTACGTGGACATCTGATTCTGTTTTCCCGTTTTCACACCATTTTTCGTTTCAGCTCAACTTCTGTTAGCCACAGCGTGAAGTTATGTAGCCTATAGCCTATCTTAATAAATTGACTATTCAACGAATATTATTTTTTGCACTTAAAAGCAGCAGTTTCTGAGATTAACTCGTTTGAACGAACAAACAAACTCTTCAGCTTTATATCATTATAGTATAGAAGATGTTTGATGACGATAGTAAACGCAAAATACCAGAATAAAACCCGTCTGATCAATAGTAACCAGGTATAAAGTTAACTAAATACCGTAAACTGTTTTATTGTTGTTTCAGCAGTTTGCATACCGTTCAGTCGTTAATGGCTACTTTGAATAGATTAATGTTTGTTCTAAAACTATTTTATTTAAAGCCTTCCTAATTACTGTAGCTTTGGAAACAGGGAAGAGAATAAACGAAAATAGTATTTACTAAACTATGTGCCAATTGACTTATGTATGTTTTATATTTGTAATATTCTGATAACTAGCATTGCCGATCAACGTATTACTCTTAAGATTTATCTTTTGACATCATCATCATCATCTCAGCCGGGAATCGTCCACTGCTGGACAAAGGCCTCCCCCATCGAGCGCCAATAGGACCGGTCCTGGGCCGCCCTCATCAATGGAAGAAAAATCACACATACGCCTTTCCGTGAAGAAAATAAGCAGAAATTAAGGAAATCTGCTGGCTTCAATCACAGATATTAAAAAAGTGCTTTTTAGTAGAATTAATTGTAAAAATAAGATTCAACAAAGTTCCTTTCTAACGCAGACTATAAAACAATAATTATAGCTGTTGATACAAAAAATAGTTCTCAAAGTTAAAATAGTATGCCTTACAAATAAAAAAAAAGAATTTTCAATATGGCTGCCATTTCTATACCACCAGGACATACTTCATAAAGTTTTTCCGAGAATAGATTCGCAACTAACTTTTATTAAAACCTGTGAACCTCCATTCACCCTAAAAGGTATGGAAAAAGTGAAATGCCAGAAGTTTTCGATGCAAACCGTTCGCTTCTCTTTTGAATGCATATTATATTTGCATTACGATTTCAAAAGAGTTCAATTAAAATATCGTGAAGTGCGTATAGGATTTTTAAATGTAGGGTTCTCGATATTTTTAGAGCTTTATTTTATTGCATAAAACATATTAAATTACTGATATTAGATTTTAATGGCATCATTGGCAAATGGGGTTTTATTTAAGAGAGTAAAAGGGTCTCTATTTTAACCTTTTTAAAATTGTGTCACAACCAGTGTTAATGATTTGTAGGTTCTATCGGTAGTTGAAAGTACCAAAAGACTGTCTGTATCGTTGATCATCGAAAAAGATCATGGAAGAAAAAGTTGCAAGAAGTTTGCCCTCTCTTTTCATTATCCCTACCTTCTTAAGTAGCGGTAATTCCGGTCATTTTATTTTTGACTATCAGAAGTAGTGGTATTTGACGCAAGTTAAAAAATAATTTGAATGCGACTTATTTAAATGGCTATTGCCTTATTTATGTTGCTTTAATACTGTACAATAACCAGTTGCCAAATTCAGAGCTTTTCCAAAATAAGCATTTCGAATTACCAGCACACTAAACTGTTAATTAAGTGTCATATAATTACATTAAATGCTAATGACAAAGTTTATTCTAGTGTTCAAAATATAATTTTACAAAAGCCAAATAGATTTAGGTACAATTACATTCAAGCGTCCTATTATTCTGTGTTGATTGCCAAACCAAAACGTTTTGTGTCCGAGCTAAACTAATTTTCCCATTTAAGTTTCCATTTCCCAACAACAGTATTCGACAAGAGCCGATTATGAAATTGAAAGGTCATGAAGTTGAAATGAAACAAAGGAATATTATACAGGTTTGTATTTTAGAAATCATTGATATTGGTAAAATATATAGATAAGCTTTCTAAAAGTTATTGGTAAACGCCGACACGGTCTACAAAATTGTGTGAAATTATGTTACCAACTCGATGCTTGATCCGAACTCGACTTGCTTAGACAATGATACCCTGTACATCCTGAAATAAATGGTATATCACTTCTTGAAAGATAGCCTAGGAATCTTATGGTTATTCTAAAACTAGCTGATCCTCGTATCTTTACTCTCCAACAAGGTTTTATACCGTAGTTCAGCTAAGCCATAGATTTTCAAAGTTGCCCCTTTTAAGTTTTCTACTATCTTCATACACGATCTCGTTAAACAATAGAAGCGTAAGAGACACAACATAGACTTTCAATTATAATTTGAGCTCGAATTAACTATCGTCAGTACATCGTACTAAAATTTTAAAACGCGAAAGTTTGTAAGTTTGGATGAATGTATGCTTGTTACACTCTCACAAAAAAAGTACTGGAAGGTAGCTTAGCGTAGCTTATAACCTGGATTAACACAAAGGATACTTTTCACTCCTCTCTTTGACGAAGTCACGTTCATAGGCTAGTATTATCCCTAATATCACAGTAAACAATGTTCTACTCCACGTCCGACGCATTAGTGGCCACAGTTTGGCTGCGGTCTGACTTCCCACATGCCTGCAACCAACTATGTAACGCCACTCACTGTATCCAACTATATTCGAATGTTAGAGAACTAGGCTGCTAACTATTGGTAACAGTAGCTATTTGGGTAGAGAAGTTAGACAGTAGTAGAACGAGAAGCGGAATTCAAAAGAATATTTCTTCGTAATGGTAGGTTGACATTCCAAATCAATAAGATATAGTATTTTACTGTGGGTTACTGACGTTACAAACTAAAAATGGTATACTGAGAGACCTTAGTACCAGTACAATCACTGCAGTAATTCTATAACCTTTATGAGAGAATTACTTCATTAACAGAAAATATGACCGTACAATGCATTTGACAGGGCGTTTAGTAATGGCCAGCTGATGAAATAATCGTTTTTGATATGACAAAACTAGCAGTTTAGTCCTTGAGAGGTAACAACGGAAAAGTAGTATTTTTATAAACAGCCAACATTTTTGAAAATTTACTAGAGAAAACGTGTCTTAAACTGACTATTATTGGTACCTATGTGTCAACTGACAATCGTATCTTTTCCCAAAATAAATGCTTAAACGACAAAAGTATCACAAAACTGTTTTATTACCGACATTGAAAAGGGTTACCAATTGGGGGACCCTAAAAAGTCGAACTTTTCCCGCCACTGGAGGTCATTATGGGTTTTAAAATGGCTGCCGATAGAAGCCGCATCCCAATTAAGGAGAAACCTTGACATTTGCTAAGAACTATGAAAGTTTGGAGGTGATAGTGTAAGAACAATTGGTATTTTCTTCAGCTAGATATTTAGCTCAGTAATATTAGTGGTAGTACGTTAATGACATCGTAGGTGTTCTTCAAAAGTAGAAAAGTAACGTGAAATGTGATAAAACGGTATAATAACTTATGTGTGAGGAATGTTTTATCATTCTACTGAAATGTACCTTTAGGAAAAACGGGAAGAAATGTTCTTACTCAATTTATGTGTTAATTTTGGCAATAATTAAAATTATTTGAATAAGGTTTCTAAAGAAACCGCTAATAATTTAAACAAAAAATGAATCATTGATTGAAGCTTAATTAATTTAATCCAACTCACTTCCATTAATTTATTTCTTTAAAACCATCGTTGAAAACTTAATTCTGCAATACAAAGCTCCCACGAATGGTACGATGTAGGTTTTGTATAAAGGAGGTCGGGGTAATCTGTATTCTACGAAGGTAAGGTTTTAATGCAGAATTTAAAGCAGCCAGACTTATCTCTGTAGTGTTACATATGTAGGCTTTTACCTGCTTTTATGAAACTGAAAAGAAAACTAAGTCTTAAGAAAGGTTTTTCTTTGGATATAGAATTAAATTATACGGCTTTGGTGAAGAGGAAATTAAATTACTTTAGCATAATATAGGTAAACAACATTTTGTAAGAAAAAAATCAGGCTTATAGTCGCACCAAATAATAGGAACATATTTAGAAAGCATGGAATTTTTACCAAAAAATTTCCGTGTATTGTCGGCATCCAGAATAACATTTTTAGTGTCAGTTTTAAATCGCCTTTCTTTGTGAAAGTCATGACAAAACTGATGGTACACCGTACATATTAAAAAAAAAAAATTGTTCTTGTAATTTTTGTTCAAGATTTACGCCGCAGAATGTCATATAGATTTACGAACCTTAATATTTTTTTACCAACAAGAACAAACCTAAACTCAAATGAATCGACTGAAAGTTAATACGGATTAAAGTGTTGGTCGACTTTATAAAATTGCGAAACTAACTACCCAAGTAAAAAGAGCAGTTCTATCTTCAAAGAATACCATATCCAATATTCCTCTGTACAATTTAGCCGATCCTTGCAATTACTACGTTCAATTTGTTAACACTAAATTGGATGCGGTTTTGCATTGCTGCATCCAATAGTTAGGAGAAGCTGGCTTTAAACTGTGATTAAACCTTAAGTTTATGGCAGTACGTTGGCAGGGAGTGACGTCATTCGTGGTTAATTTGACAAGGTTCTTTAGTGTCCATTTTGAGTTACGTTACTTGGTAGATTGGTCCGTAGGTCCACAATATTTTATTTTATTTTGAGTTTTGTTTTTTTTTATGTTTAAATTGAATATCCAATCCTTATATATTTCGATGTCTTGGTAATAATAAATAACTTTATT
Source organism: Anticarsia gemmatalis (assembly GCF_050436995.1). Classification (NCBI taxonomy): domain Eukaryota; kingdom Metazoa; phylum Arthropoda; class Insecta; order Lepidoptera; family Erebidae; genus Anticarsia; species Anticarsia gemmatalis. Next base: position 6,873,364 of record NC_134768.1, on the reverse strand, counting down.
TAACTATTAAACGAACAAGGAATAGGAGTAGGATAGTATTTAAAATTTCGTAATAACTGTAAAATTTTCCATGAATGAAAACTAAAAAAATGTGGGTTAATAACGTCCTATTTATTTATTATTTTATTAAGCCGTAATTTTTTCCTTAGTGACGTAAATTTAAGTAGAATAGTATAGCAAATTCAACGAAATTATATACTACCGACATAAAATCGTAGTTTCGAGAAATAAAACTAGAAACACACACTCAAAACAACTTGATCCTTTGAAGTCAAAGTCGAAAAACAATAAAAAGAGAATGTTTGAAACCAACGCTTCTTGCGTCGCGTTTCACAAAGTGATTTCAAAACGTTTGTTTTATTCAAGCACACTCGCGTTTGTGATGTGATATTAGGCTCTATAAGGCTATGTAGGAGCGGTTTAAGTTAAGAATACAGAAATAAATAAAGCGTATACGATGAAGTTCCGAGAACAATTTCATATTTGTGCTTGGAGAGGAAAAGAAAAGGATCAATGCTATTTGGTCTATATAAATATTTTTAATAAGAATATAATAATATGCTGAAGCAATTTTATTTATAAAATGACTAGCTCCTGCCCGCGACTTCGTCCAAGCGTAATAATTCCCGTTAATTCAGGTTATAAACTATCTATGTACTAACTGTCATGCAAATCCGTCCACTAGCTTTCATGTTAACGTATAACAAACATACATCCATAGTCCATACATACATCCTCGCAAACTTTGCCATTTGTAATATTAGTATTTTATAGGATAAAATGGTAGAGAATAGCCTTACGTTGATTGCTCAATCTTTGTTTTTAAGGGCTAGCAGTTAGCTCTACTACTCTCTCTAGCAAGCAAATATCATAAATCACGAAGTATATTTTACATTATTGCTTCGCGGAATCAAATAGAGGAAACTAAAACCGAAAACTCTACTTTAGATTTAGACTATCAAGGAAGTGTAAAAACATTAGCCCACAACAAATTAACGAAAGTATTTAATTACTTAATACACGGCGTTGGTTAAAAACATTATTAAGTTCGAAAAAATTAAGGCAATACATCATGTTGGGAATCAGTCACCGTCAACGATGTTTTATTCACAAGTTTGTTTTACTTGATTAAGTTAAAATCGTGTGTGTTTTTAGTTACTAACGTTACATTATATTGAAGACATAAAACAATATGTAGGCCACTTATCCCGGTTTCTGAGGTACCTACATTTAGCGGTAGTTTATCTATTCAATACCGTTAAAACTCATGTAATAAAAACGCTATTGAATAGATATAGAGTAGAAAACTACTGCTTAATGTACTCAGAAATCGGGGATTATGGCCGTTTGATGCATTGTCAAATCAAATCAAATCAAATCAAAATTGTTTATTTGTCAAACATAGGTATTTTATATATGATCTTACATGTAAATAGTCCGCTATGTTTTGTCATAAATGACATACAAATCTTTAAAATGAAATTATTTTACACATAACATATTAGTAACTTAATTATAATAAATATTATTTTTATATAAACAAATAATTTATGTGTTAACAATGACAATAATGTATTAACTATAGGGTAGGTACAGGTGCCTATACTAGTGACAGTGGTTGATGAATAGAAATTCTTAAGTTTACATCATTTTATCATTTAGAAATTCATCAATGGTGTAATAACATTTATTTAATAAAAAGTCATGAAGCGACTTTTTAAATTTTTTTAGAGGCAACACTTTTATTTGTTCTGGAATTTTATTATAAATTTGAGGAGCAATACCAAAAAAGCTTTTTTTTAGAAGTGAAGTCCTGCACTGTATACTACACAGTTGATTTAAATATTGAGAGCGTATTGGGTTTTTGTTAACTTCTGATTTCTTTTTAAATAAATTTGTGTTAGTTTTTACAAAAAGTGCTGTCTCTAGAATATATAAACATGGTAGAGTTAACAATTTAAGTTTTTTGAACAAAGGAACACAACTGTCTGTTGATTTTAAATTGCACATTGCCCTTAAACATCTTTTCTGCATCTTAAATATTAGCTCTCTATTGGTCGATTGTCCCCAAAAAATGATGCCGTAACGGAGAATAGAGGCAACAAGTCCATGGTATGCTGTAACTAGCGTCTCAGTGTTTACTGTCTTTGAAATTTGAAATAGTAGGTAGGATGCTTTATTTAATCGTTTACATATTTCTTCAAGATGTGGTTTCCAGGTAAGTTTACTATCTATTGTTATTCCAAGGAATTTTGTAGTAGTAGCCTCTTCTATTTGACAGTCATTGTATGTGATGTTGACTGGTGGAGCCTCAAGACGCTGATGGAAGTGCATTATATTTGTTTTATTTAAATTAATTACAAGATTATTATTATTAAGCCAGTTTATTATATCAGTAAGGGAATTGTTGATGTCGTTTTGATAATTATCTGGATCAGTGCACTCTATAATAGCTGTGCTGTCATCTGCAAAAAGTATCATTTTTTTACTGATGTTTTTGGGCAGATCATTAATATAAATTAAGAAAAGAAGAGGTCCTAAGACACTGCCTTGTGGCACACCATAGTGTAAATCTCTTTCTAAAGAGGTGTAATTTTTTTCTATTTTGGTACTAGGACAAATCCGTGATATTTCTGTACATTGGACTCTATTACTTAAATATGATTTAAGGAGTTTTAGAATATTTCCTCTGATGCCATATCCATACAGTTTTTGTAACAAAATTTTATGATCTACGTAATCAAAAGCTTTTGTCATATCAGCATAGATAACGCATACGGGATTTCTTTTGTCAACAGAAGTCATAACATTAGAGAGTAAGTCATAGAGTGCCATGTTAATATTAGTATTTTTTCGGAACCCTTTCTGTTCATTACAAAAGAGACTGAATTTTTCAAAATAATTATAAATGGAGTTATATATAACTTTCTCAAAGATTTTTGAAAAAACAGGTACTTTCGCTATTGGTCTATAATTTTTTACGTCTGTTTTATCATTTTTCTTAAAAAGGGGTTTAATTACTACTTTTTTTAGACCAGTTGGATACACACCATCAGTGATGCAAAGATTAATTATATGAGAGAGGGGTAAAGCTATAACATCCTTAACATATTTTATTACCTTAGTCGATATGCCATCGTATCCAACCGTATTAGTATTTTTTAAGCTATCAATTATTTTTATTATATCGTAATCCGAAGTGGGTAGCATAAATAATGATTGTGTAGATATATTATTAAAAGAATAGTCTTTATTTATATCATTTTGTGTTTGAATATTATTTTCAATGGAATCTATAAAATAATCGTTAAATGTATTAGCGATATCTAACGGTTTTGAATGATTTACATTATTATATTTTAAGGATAGTATTGGTTCCGGGGGCAAACACCATTTTGATTTATTAATTATTTGCCATGCAGCTTTTGATTTATTATTAGATTGCATTCTATTTGCAGTCTATTTGCATTTTTTTTTAAACAGACAGCATTTGTCTATAGTAAGTTTATCTTTTCTTTGCATTTATAGAATGCAGTTTTATGCGTTACTATTGCCATAGCACCCCTGTAAGTATTCGTATTCGTATCATAATAATATTTTGTAAAGATTTAATCGTATTTTAAGGGTTTCGTAACCAAAGGATAAAACAAGAGGCCTCAGATTTTTCTCTCAGATTTTTCTGTCTATCTTTTTCCAGGCTGTATCGCATAAACCGTAAAAGTATCACAGTAAAATTCACAGATTATGTGTTTCTGTTGCCGGTTCAGCAGTTAACACAAAAAAAATTATATTAAATTCAAAAGGGCCTCCGTACACAAAAAAGCACATATTTTCTTGCCGTTTTAAGCTATGTGCGAGCATAAGCTACATAACTCATAAACAACCGGTTTCTACGTAATTTACACATCAAGTTGTAAATTGACATGGCCCAATATTTAACGTACAAACTTTGTAACTCATACGTCATCAAAGTTCATGTTTGTAACGCCTTAGGGCTCTATCTGTTTTACAAGTGTTCACAAACTCTACAGATGATATGTAATTTGATATTCGTATGACATGTTGACTTTAACTTGAGAGGAAGTTGATTTTGTAGTCACAACGGCATGCTAATTAGGTTTTGAGTTCGATTTTTGGGTTGGGAAAAACACTATTGATTTTTTACAGGTATATAATAGGCTTATACTTACATGAGACTACAATTTATTGTAGACGTATAGTTTTTTTCAAAATAAAAATGTCTTCACCGTTACGTACAGCATGTATGATGTAATAATGTCATCTATTTTAAAAATAAAATAATGTAATTAATTAAAAACAAGCATTGGCTGAAAATTTTAAGTGAATATAATAGAGATAATCAAGGGAAAATCAATCAATAGCATTTGATTTGAAATTATTTTTTAGACGAAATTCTAGTTATTTAGGTAGCCAAAGACTTAATAAACATGTACCCTCTTATTCACAAAAAGATAATAATATGAAGTTAGGAAAGGCTTATTTATAAAGAGTTTTGTTTCTTTCATTCTTTAGCGAAATGAATGAAATGAAATTTTACTAAGATAGGTTTATAGTGTGTATGAATAAGAGGGTAATATATGACAGTACATTTCTATCCAAGTCCTATATGTACATATAAGCGTGATATAACAAGTAAATGGAAGCCCACTTAATAACACAAGTAAACTCGATATAGCTTTGATTAATGTTCTTATATGATGGATAATAGCAAGGAATTGAGTTATCACGCCAACAGTTACGTTACCAATAATATTACTTGCTCTAATTGCTTTTCTATTATTTTCTTTAAGTATTTTTGTTGAAGAAATATTATTAACTAGCCTGCCTTATTTTTTGTTAAGTTGAATTCTCCTACCGATGTTGGTCCAGTCTGGCTTAGTTATTTTGTAGTGCAAAACTTACAAACATAATATTAGAATGAATCATTATGTTTAGAGGCCTTGTCGATTATGTTTAATTGTAGCTGAAATTAAACAACATTATTTATTTAAGGCTATGTAATCGGGTTTAGTATAAAGCAAAAGGTTCGTTCAGTATAACATGGAACTAACATTTTAAATGGCGAAATTTGGTTGTATTTCATACACTTCTGAATCTGCCTGCACCAACAGGTATAATACATGTATGTTTGTTTTCCTTTTCAAAAAATAGTTGTACTTTCAAACACCTCCCACACTTTGGCAGAGGTTTGGAAATGTGAAATATTATACACAAGTAGTACTTAAAACATCAGTTCTAAAATATCCTACCTTCAAACCTGTAATTATTTATATCTGCATGTATTTTTTCTATCTGGGAATAAAAAGGCTTTTTTATTTTTATTTTATTTTATTTATTATAGTACTTAAAAACACACAAAACACTTCACAGAAATCTTACACCTACGAAGTAGTAGTCGTGAACTTATATACTGCGTAGTTCATCCAAAAATGTAGGTACATAAGAATTATTTACAAATTTAGGTAAGATTTCAAACACGTCGCTCATATATTTCCCAGGTACTTATCACCTTGTAAATAAAACCTCTCTCGTAAAACGTAATTTATCAGAAGAGTACATTAAGTCGTTATATCGTTTAATTGAAGCGGTGTTTGCTGGCGGTAATTTGTCGTGCGATACTTGAATCGACCCCCTGGGGTGTTTTTATGTTTATGTCGAGTAATGTTATATACCTAAGTATGAGAAGAATATAAGAATATTTTTTTTGTGAATGAAGCAAGGAAATTTATTACGAATCATAACCATTTTGTGGGCCAAAAGGCTTAAAAGACCCATTTTTACACATGCTGTCTCTAAAATGAAGAAATGAATCCAGGAGTTCCTGAGATTAGCACGTTCAAAAAAACAAACAATCAAAATCTTCAGCTTTATAAAATTAGTTTAGCTTAGCGAGTTCGTCTTCGGCCGTGGGAACCATATAGTTTTCAGCTCCACGTTTATAAGGCTACAATTAATGGACTATTCATCACAAAAATACTTTTTCAATTCAATCCAGTAAGTACTGACATAAGCACATTCAAACAAAGAAACAGACAAGCAAACAAACGAACGAACAAATTTTTCAGCTTTATATTAACCGTATAGTTAAACCAAATTACAACAGCAATTTATGTTAATTTTCCTATCCTTACTTTATAGGTAGATGTAACACAACGTGTTAAGGTAGTAAACAAGAGGAAACAAGGTAACTGCTGATATTATCACGTTTTATAGAGTAATCTTGTACAAATTAGTGTATTACGAGTTTAGTTTGAACCTCGTGTTGGTAATTTGCGAGGAAATTGCAATGGTTTGTGAGTAGAAGTAGAAATATGTGCAAGGGAAAATGGCTTTCTGAATTTTAAGGCAGGAATTGTTAGTAAACGTTTGTATTTTTTCAACGTTTTTAACACTGTTACAAATTGAAATTGTTCTAATCTGTAAATATGTTTCAGTAGCTCAATTCTCTATTACTATCGACTACCGACAACCGACCTGTCATAGAGAAATTTTGTATGAAAATTTGATCAGCGCCTCTGACGGGCGTCGTAGAAACTTTTTTGGCAATACATTCTAAATGTCAAAATTTCGATAGCTAGCCGGTTGTCGGGAGTCGATAGTTGTAGAGAATCGAGGCACAGTTGTTTATACTTATTGTTTTCTGACCAGGAAAAAGCTCATCTTCTGTAATAAAATGACAATCTGAGGATGATGAAGTTTCACCATGTCTGCCATTGTTCTGCTATACCTAACGAACTCTCGCCCTCTGTTCGCATTAAACTAAAACTAAACGGTTTTCATTAAACGGATGTCCAAAACCGAACTCGATACATTAAATTTTTTCAATATTCTTCTTCTTCTTATCGTATGGTTAGTGGTCAACCTAGTGTCAAAGTTGTTCAAGCCGCCCGAAGGCCTTTGACGTGGCTTAACGACTGTTATCTTAATTGATAACAAGCGGGACCCACTTTTTACGTGCCCTCCGAAGCACGGAGACGCCCAGCTCAAATACCACTATGCGGTCACCCATCTTTGGAATGACCGCGCCAAGGTTTGCTTAACCCACAGATCGTTTACCGACCAGTGAGCGCAACTGGCTATTTTCAATTTTATTGCTATTATGCAATTACTTGCTTCAATACTGAGACTATATTTTCAGTCAAAGACTTTTATACTTTATCATTCATCATTTAACTCCGCTGATACTTTCGTTACAATGTCAACCAACGACGTCTTATATAAATATTTACAAAGGTTTTTCATCTTTAATGTATTCCAATATTTTAAATTCACGGAGCCGAAATACCTCAGCGTAAAAGTTTGGAGAGTCCATACCCAAGGGATTGTGCCTATCCATTGCAAAAGTTAACATTGAAGAATTTAAATATGAAATATTAATTATTGGGAATTTCTTAACTGGGTCATGCAAATACCTGTAGGTACTGAAGTAATTGATAGAAGCTCGTGCCTACAGCTATTTGTCGTTGAAACTAATTTGATTTATCGTAGATACTTTTTAAAACTATATTTTTTTGTAGACAAATTACGATAATATATATCTTAATGGATGGATTTTTGTCACTATCTGTTGGATAGGTTATCTGAATCTTATCAATTAGCTGTACGTAAAGAAGGTCTTATTCTATTATGTTTGTACAAAAGTGCATAATCGCTGCTTCTGCTGCTCCCGAGTCTTTTAGACGAAGGACAGAGGGGTTGGGCTTTTAGTCCGCTGGCTACGTGGAGACCTTGTAATCTTACAATACTGTTAAAAAACACTTACACACGGCAGGCTTTCTTCATCACTGATTAAATCTAATAAGTGATCTTTGCATACGTAATTGAAGTCAATGATGTGCTGTTTAAATTCCTGAACCATCGACAACCAAACTTGCGTAGTAGGTGAAAACTAGAACTCGTCTATCATATCTAATTTTAGAAACCCTGCCTTCAAAATATTTAGACATCAGATAAACGTTTCAGATTGCTAAATATTTCACTTATTATAAATAGACTATTGTCCAACAACTTAGTAGAGATCCATACAAGGATCGCGGCTGGCGGAGGTACACAAAATTCAGAACTTAGAACATCAGTATCCCGGAGTCAACTGATGGTGGCCTGTTAGATACATATATTTTATTTTGAAAATACACTGACTGTAACTGCACGTTTAGCGCAATGGTGAACGTGGTCATTTCGCCGCAATAATTGTAGTGCCGAGTATGGTTGGTTTGAACCTCACCTAAAACAGAAAGCTGAAACCAAAAAACTGAATTATTAGTTATAATCAAGATAAATTGTGAACGTACTGCCCTTACATTCACATTCAATTATCTTGATTTTGTCTTTACTTTAATTATAATCTTGATAACTCGTGCATGACTCTCTACTAAGTTGTCAAACTATATCAGAATATTGTACAAGCTGTGAAGACATACGAACATAGTCAGTCCGATGTAATGGAACAGATAAATCACACAGGTTGTTCGCATTAATTGTGCTAACGTTATTGATTGAAAGTGCTGCCGTGGATATATCAATGATAATGGAAGTGCATTAAATTTTACGGAAATACGAATAAGCTTTTCATATTTATATGTAGAACAAAAATGGTCCATTTACTTACTTGTATAACATGAATAAAGGATGTAAATATTAGTTTTTTACTCAATTTGGTCAAAATTACCCAACAGATTTTGATGTTTGGTACACAGTTAGATGGAACCTAGTTTAAGGAAGTAGTGCATAATGAAAAAAAATCTTCGAGAAACCTTTTTATGCCTGCAAAGACGTAGCCAAAAGCAAGATACAATATATGTATACACCTATGAAGCGTGTAATACCTTAAGCTATTGGTCATTGTGTATGAAATAAATATTTCATCATTTATAATTGCAATCCCAAGTAATAGGGGCGAGTCACCATACTCCAGGCTACAATTGAGAATGTTATTATCAGATCAAAGCAGATAATTGTATAGCATATAGAGCAGTCGCATATTCTACCGCTAAGACAGAGGTAGCCTTAGTATTCATAAAATAACTGCTTTTAAAAGCTAGACTGTCTATTCCAGTGAATCTATGTACTGACTTAGAAAAAACGTTAGCCAAAAGAAACGTTGTAACCATAATTTATTATCTTTTTTGTGTCTGCGTGAAGCAAATCGTCGGATTGCGTGTAAGAATAAGTATTAAAGAAAACTTTGGTTTTATAATACGTTTTAGATACTTACGTAACATCTGGTTTTACCCGAATAAGTTGGCAGAGGTGTATTAAAAAATTGATTCTGTATTTATAATATTAGTCACATGTAATAGGAGCCTATTGTGTATATCAGGCAGGCTATCAAACTTCAGGCTACTTTAAAGAATAATCCTATTGATATTATAAATTTGTGAGTATAGATATAATAATATGTTTATAGACCTATATAATATGTTTTTTACTCTTTCACGTAAAGACATCTGCACGAATTGAATGAAATGAAGTACATTGATAGTTTATCACCAGGAATAACAAACACACACAGGATACTTTTTGCCCCAGGAAGTATTTTCATGTGGACAAAGTCCCGAGCAGAAGTTAGTCGAAAATTAATAAAGACCAAAACAGCACTTTGCCCGAAGTGGGAATCAAACACCAGACCTCGTGATCATCAGTCCTAACTCAGATCAGCAGTCTAATTTTATAATACATTTCAGAAATATCGCTTCACTGAAATGAAATTCTTCAAGCACATGTTGTAATCTCAAGAATTTAAATCAAATATGAAGGTTTTTATTTGAGGCTGAGAAAAACCTTTAATACCTCTTTTTGCGTTTTACTTACCTAGAATATTTTGGTTTAAAATTGGTTTTGGATTACATTTCTTGTAGGTATAAAATATATTTCGAGTTACTTCTTTAATCTATGATTTCTTACTGTTACGTCTAAGGAGTTATCTTTTTAATTCTTAGTTCATTTATACCTTATGTTAGGATTGGTACTAATCAGCATTTTTTTGCTTTTGCTTGATGTACGTTCAAATTCCTAAAGAATCGAAAAATATTAGGTCAATAGATTCTTTATCTCTGTAATTATAAGGAAAAAGGGTGGTTTTGTGTGTCATATGAATAATAAATATAATATAAACGTAAATAGTCTCTGGAGGAGAAGAACATAATATGACTTTATTTTATTTTATCGCATTTTTTTTTTCAGGAACATCAAAAATTCGATATTAAATAATACCATACAAAATGTCTTCCTGTTAATCAGTATTGCAAGAAATCATTAAACAAGCTCAACAAACAATTATCCCATTACCTACAGATCAAGAGATAATACAATCTCATTTGTTTGTATAAGATGCGAGTCCTGTGTTGCGAATAAAGGTATAAATTACACGACATGTTATTGTAAAGCGGGACATTGACGGCACGACAGCGTGACAGTTTAATGAAGAAAAGTTTTCAGGTGTTGGAATGAACGATTTTAAATAAAACGCGACTTGTACACGTTATATTATAATGCGACTGGCCTCGATTGAAAATTTATCGAGTTACATCGATCGAAATATCGAGTAAGTTATTGTAACATTATTTTTTTAAACGCGATTTATTCACGTTGCAGTGTAACAACATAAGAGTTTTTGACAATCAAGCTGAACAATCAATGGTTTTAGATATTATTGTCATGTGATTTGTACTCATATTTTTCGAGTAGATGAGCTTAGCGCATTATTGTTATATAGTATATAGTAAAAAGTTTACACTTTATATCTATTAGTGAACTCTTTTTTCTACTTGGGACTATTTTTGCAGATTCTCGTAATTAAATACATGGTCACTTGTTCAATACTAAAAACTTCCCTGGAATGAAGTTGATTATAATTTTTTACAGAGTTTTCAAAAGACTGAAAAAATCCTGAAGTTTTTCATTCCATCTGATAAACCATAAACCTAGCCTTTTGTTTAAGAAAATGGCATTCATTAAAAAACTCTACATTGTACTCGAAAATGCGAAAACAGAGAATAAAATAGACTCAAAACAATCATCGTGGGTTTCCTCCCACGTAACGAATCCTACAAAATTTTGAATATACAGTTACAAACAAAGATTTCATCTTCAAAACACCTACATAACCTTTAATCATAAAGGCTTTTAATAAGTATCTACACGTTTTTGAAACGATTCAAATAAGGTCTTTGTGACCCCACACTCCAATTTAAACTGACATCAAAGTATTTTCCATTTCCTTAAGATATATTTGATAACGAATGGATACAGTCGGCATGGAAAATAGGTGAATTTTACGTTTATTCATTGTTAGGATTAAAACTCATACAATTATAGGTTATCATGATAGGTTGAGTATAAAGTTTTGTCATTAAAATATCTGTACTTACTATAGAAGATTTAACACAGTTGATTGCAACGTGTAGTAAAACAGCATTACTTCTTGTAAAGGAGCAAGTTCACTGAGATATAATTTTACTTTACAAATGTGTCCATAAAAATTTGGGCTATTCCCAGATAGTAGTGACGATTCTAGGTCCTATAAAAATATATTATTAGGTATGCACGATTTTTAATCCATTAATGTCCTACTGCTGGGCAAGGGTCTCCTCCCAGAATGAGGGAAGAGTCATGCCTTGAGTCCACAACGTTGGCTAAGTGCAGGTTCCTTTTATGAGATTTTTGCTTTTAGTATACCTTAAACGGTTGCTGACTGTACTCTTGACAATATCCGTCAAAATACATTCCCGTCTGTACGTCGATCAAACGTAAGGAAATTATGTTTTTATACGTTCAAAGTTAATTTAGTTCGCTATTGATGGAATGTGGAGAATTCACGTCGTTACTCTGTCTAATATTGATGGATTTTATTTTATCACAAGTTATTACTATGATGTTCAATATTGTAACGTTTATTTTATCACAAATTATTGCTATTAAGTTTTTATTTTATCATAACCGATAAAGACAATTTTTAATTTGCTTATCTGGTTTCTTAAAATTAATGTAACAACGCAGTTTTTTTAACTTGAGACACACTTTTTCAGTCAGCTCCCATTTTTTATTTTGTTTGATATTTATTAACTTTATTTAATGAGAAATCAATTGGAAGTGATACAGTTTATAATTAATTTTAATAGTTGGCTATAAATTGGTCACGGTAGAACCTTCTTAAGATACATTGGTAGGTGACATGCATTCGGAAAGGTGGACCCGCATATCTACCAACTGTGTTAATGAGGATGGTCATCGCTAGTCGGATCTTGCCGCCAATAGGGGGATTTGGAAGGGAAGTGGGGAGGCCTTTGCCCAACAGTGGGACACTCAAACAGGCTAAGGAAATAAGTAAGTGTAGCGACATACCTGGCAAACCTTTGGCACTAAATGTTTGGTGATGAAAGATTTGACGCTACAATGAACGCGACGTAAGTTCGGCAGAAGTGTTATAGGTGACTTAAACTTAACACAGCTAGCATGTTGCACGGAAAGTTGGGCGGAGAATATTGCGCAGGTGTGACACTAACTTCTACACTTACTATAGCGGAATAAAATCTCAGATTTTTCTTACATTTTTCACAACACCTGTACTCACTGAAATTCTTAACTATTTAACAAAAACGCTCTACAGTAAAATTTCATCACGATTTTAAAGCTCAATAAAACGACGTTGTCGTAACATGAATAGCCGTCTTTATCGCCTTAATAAGACGGATTAATTTGGCCCGACATAGTAAATATGAGTTTACGGTTCGCTAATTTGTTTTAACGTAAAATTAAGTATTTCGAGACGGTATAGAGTAATGTTTTATTAGATTTCTGGCTTGTACACTTGTCTTTGTAAGTACTTTTTGTTTAGTAGAGTTTGTAATATACTCGTATTATGTCAGAGAACAATATGATAGATTATTTTCAATTTTGGTTGTATATCAACCTTGCTTATTGCAGATCATTCAGAAAGTGCGATTGGCTATTATTAGTATTAAAAACAAAAAATAATATCTTTTTCGCGCGACTATTAGATCTCAATTTGTGCGTTAAAATATAGGCGTATAGATTACATCTTAAAATAACTAGATGTCAATATAGTAAGGAACTTTTTATCTTCTTTTGATTAAAATAAACTATTGCAGCTCTTATTAAAACATGAAACATACAAATAATAATGAATGAGATAACAAATAAAAAAAACGCATTGAAACTAAAACATCGTACTAAAAGGCCATCAGTTTACACTACGTTTAAATACTGCAACAAATTACTATCACAAGCTTTTAGCACAGATAAGCCTGCACGTAAACCTTAGGTACTTATATGTTACACTGTAACATAAAACTAAGCTGTATGCCATTTGCACACAATATGATAATCAACTATACGTAACGTGTCGCTGCGTATGAGATTATCTACGGACGTGCGAACTGTGGTTTACGTGTGGAGCCTTGTTTAGTCACTAAACACTGTTTAGTTGCTCAAACATGTTCGTATGGTGTGAACAAAACATTTAGGGGACAGCTTTGTTAAACAATCGGACAGAAGAGGTTTTAAAAAATAAAATAGAAAAAATACTTTTTAACTACTTATTTTAAAAATCATTATAGACTATCTCTTGCCTGCGACTCGATCTGAGCCGTATTTCTATAGTCTATGTCGGGTACAAAAACTCCAATACTGTTAAGTTTCATCAATATCCGTTCAGTAAGTCCGATTAAGTAATATCAACCCAACAACCATTTTGACTTTCGCATATAAGACCAGTGAAAGGAAATAAAATATGTATATGAAAAAAATTGTCACAATTTATTCTGATAGCCTATTTGCTACATATCCAGAAAAAATATATTATTATGAATGTCAAATTTATTGCACAATTTCAGCAAACAAATAAAGCTCTAAGGTAAAGCTTTCATTAGTCATTTTTATCAGTATTTTTGCATGAATGAGTGCATTTACCTTTATTGTATTGTCTCTACTTGTCATTGAGATTTGTAAGGTCGGATGGACATATAGAATGACGATTTCATTTTGATGAATGCATACAAATTGTGTATAATTGTGTTTGTATATCACGCATGTTATACTCTAAGGTGTAGGCAGAGATAGTACACACATTTACAGTCGTATACAGGACCGACAGGACCACAGCCTGGTATATCTAGAATATCCACCAATTTTATTAATTTTTCATCTGGATAAATCGCGGCAATGGCACATATATTTCATTTTAGTAGAATATAATGCCTTTCCATTGCATCTAAATGCAAGTCAACTCGCCAGTTCAAACGAAACACTGAATTACATATTGACTAAGCTACACAAACATTGATATAATATAACACAGTAAGGTAATCTCGTTTATTTATTTGAGTACGTTCAGTAAGTCGTTACGTTATCTTATGTTATTTACATATAAACTTCTGTTCTACTTGTTTTATTAGTGAAATTAGTTTTGAAGACGTGATTAAATAAATATACTACTTTCTAAATGTATATGATACTGTACCTCGATTCTGTACCACTATCGACTACCGAAAACCGGCTAGCTATCGAAATTTTGACATTTAGAATGTACTGCCAAAATGTTTCCTACAACACCCGTCAGAGGCGCTGATCAGATTTTCATACAAAATTTCTCGATGACAGTTCGGTTGTCGGTAGTCGATAGTAGTAGAGAATCGAGGCACTGAAAGCCCTGAAAGTAAATCATAAAAACCTTTGATGGAACACCTACCCTTTGGTTTAATACATCTTTTATTTCGGATTTTTACCACTAAACAATCAACTTTCGAACATTATTAACTCAAAGGAAGCATTTATTCAATGTGTAAGATACTCCAACTAAAAAAATTTAGTGCTGCTTACATTTTAGCAATAAGATATTTCTATTCAAACACTTGAAAACGAATGTATCATTGAGTTGGTGAATTTGTTTGCAATCAACGTTGCCTCGTGTAAAGCAAAACACGTGTCGATATTTCTAACGTTTTAGAAAGTATTTTTGTATTGTGACCAAAACAAGTTGGTTTTCCTGCTTCTAACTATGAAAATGTTTAAAACACTTTAATTTAATAATTATTCCCTAATTAAAGCTCACGCATTAAATTATTTACAACTCGTTATAATGTAAAATGTTTCCGAAAAATGAAAAATTCCATTAAACTTCGGATCGTATTTTAAGGCTCATAATTTGTTTAAAGCAAAGCATATAGCTAGTTGTATTCGTTGATTGATAAATCTCCTTAAAGGGCAACCAATTTACATATAAATTTTTAAAATAACACTAATAAGAATGCTCAAAAGCAAAAATTATGCTATGAGACGCATTACCTATTATATGGAACACCATGTAGCATCAAAACGGTTGAAAGACATACTAAATTGAACTATTTCTGCTAAATAAACAATAATATAGTGGAGTACACCAAATTCTGCAATTTTATTGAAGTTTAAGGTTCAAGTTTAAGGTCAATAATATTGCACAATTTGGTGGACTTCACAAGTTTGGGTCGTCTTAACGACAACTATTATAGTAGTTGCCGTTAGGAAAACGTAAATAGGTATAAGCTTTGAAACTAAAACGTGACCCGAACAACTTTATCGCAAAAGAAACAGACATTTTGATAAAAGCTTCCACCCATTATCAACCGTAAAAATCCGACAACTATTAAAAACATTTGAAAGCATCTAAAAAATTCAGTAACAAGCTTAAAGCCTTTAAACACTGGTCGTAAAGGAGTTTTATGATATACCATCAAGTCTACCGCAAACGTTAAGCAATAACCCGACCTTTTGGTGGTAAATGGCCCCTTTAGATAAAAGCCTCAATTCTCAGGCCGAAATAGGCCCAAATATGGGCCCGCTTAACGAACGAGCTCTTGAGTAGGTACTCAAAATGCTCGAGTGGACCTTGTAGGATCCCTTAATGCCTGAGGGTCATTTAATCAATTTTTGCGCTATTAAATTAGATTTTATTCGCCTGAAAGACGGCGGATTGACTTTGTAGATTTTCTCTTTTATTTTGTTTGCCTGTAGTTGTTACGCTAATTACGTCTTTAACTAATTAAATTACTAATAGATTTATTTGATTCAAATTGTACCTGCCTGTATATTTTTAGTTATTATAGGCACGACCAAATTTACAAACATTAATAAAAACGTGACACAGCGATAACGTAGTTGTTACTTAAGCTTGCCTCTGCAAGTAAGCGAATTATAACCTCTACTTAGTAATATAACTAACTAAAACGTAAAGCGAAAGCCGAAATAGTTAGTTAAAAATCATACTCCAAAAGAAAACACCCGAAATGTTCAATCGCCTTCCAAAAATACCCTAATGAATTAATTTATAGCACGCTAGAGGCTGAGGACATCGCAAACAAAGTTAGGTTCACAAAAGCTCATCAAATACTGCGAGCAGATGAATGAAGATGGAAAGCAAACAGTCTCGTCAACATGACCGTCGCTACAAATACTTACTACTGATATTACCAATGGTTGGAATATTCGAATCAATTTTTGCAATTGATAGAATCATTTTTGAACAAGAAACTGAGGTAACTGATTGTACAGGTACTTGAGAAAATATTTATCAATTACATAATAGGCTTAAGTACTTGTATTATACATTACTTTCCCTTGTATAGAAAATAGAAATAACAGTTATAATATTGATATTTACTGCTACAGTAAATAAAGGTTAGATTTGTTATTTTTATAGCTTAGCTTAATATCAATAGAAGTCACGCTGTAAACAATTTTAGCCACATTTTTATATGAATGTTATAGACGTTAGTCTCAGTGTATTCTTAATGGCCTTAAATCGTTTTTTTTTAATAAAATGTAGGTAACCTACTTATAATATTAAAACAATACGAAATAAAAATGACAAAGCATCTACCACGACTGTAATATAATTGTTATCATAAAACGGTAGTTAAAATTTCTGAGAAATCTGGTAGGATGAATGATAATATAATACATTTTTATATTTATAGTTAAAAATACAAAACATAACGAACAGCATTAGAAACTAAAACCAAAAACCTCATACATCAAGGCTAATGAACTGCAATAGAGAATGATAGAGGCGAAGTACGAAGCAAACAGAGTTAGGTTTACAATAGCTCGCCAAATACGGGGAGGAATGAAGATAGGAGCACACACCGGCCGCAAACAGGATTGCAGAACGCAAATATTGGGGCACTACTATAAGATTATCTGATATCCCGCTGTGATGTTTTAACATTTTGAATAAGTAGGTTTTTGTACAGGACTGCTTGGTGGCTTATAGTACGGTAGTTGCGGATTAACTTTAGATATCGGCGAATGCGGATGCCGATACGGAGTATTTATTTTATTCATTTCTGCGGATCCGAAAGTCTGAATGAATGTGGATGTTCCGCGTTGTTTGCAGATGCGCATGAGAGTATCCGTAACACCTTTGATCATTTCTTGCTTTTTGCCTATAAACATCTGCATCCGCAAAAGCCCGAGCGCATGAATTACTGCGGATAAAGATGCAGTCTCCGTTTTGACTCTTGAAACTCAGGCTGTCAGATATTCCGTAAATTGAGATTTTTCGTCAAACTTACATCTACTTACGAGTTAACGCACTTTCTTGAACAAATAAAACCTACATATCCAAAGTTGTTCAGAAATGTTGTTGGTTTTAGATAAACCTTATAAATAATTATTTATTTATTTCATGGCCAATTTGCGTTAAATATTGTATTGTCTAATAATGCAACATAAGTCTTTTCCCAGACATTTTAAATTAGCTTCGTATAAAACATTCGTCCTATTTCTAGATTACCTTTCATTAAAAAACTAATTTTCAGTCCACTATACTTTGTAATTTTTTATGATAATGATGGATATAAACCCAGTTTTATACTTTCAGGTAAAAAAGAGCTTAGTCTGCGAAAATTTACGATTTGATCTTTGTAATAAATTGAAGTGCCTCATCATAATATTTCTAATGGTTTTTAATATTTTTGATCATTTCATTTTTTTTAATACCATCTAAAAAATAGATTCTGGTGATGACTACTTCTGGATTTTAAATTTGAAAGCGAAGAAGCAAAATCGGTAACTATAACTATATTTAAATGGGCAAAAACTTACTGATACTAAGGGCCAGAATTACGGCCTACGGTTAGGTGCAGGATAGTCTGTCAGATAGATAAAGTCACAGAAAATTTACGAATAGCTTTCCATATTGTACCTGATAAGCTAATTAATACAAAACCAGAAGTAGTGAAACCTTCTAAATAATGTCCCTAAAACGAGAGGATTATACCTATGACGGATTTTAACAGATCCAGTATCTTATTGTATACTAAAGGCCACCCGCGACTTCGTCCGCGTAGAAAAAGTGTCCCGTGTAAATCCCAATATCTCAGAAATTCTGGGATAAAAAGTAGCCTAGGTGTTATTCTGGGTCTTCAGCCACAAATATACTAAATTTCATCGTAATCGGATCAGTCGTATTTGCGTGAAAGAGTAACAAACATGAAGACTATTCCGATTTGTTACTCAAAAAATTTGAAAACATGCATAAATGGAATCTCGATTCAATGAAATACAATCGAGTTTTGATTGTCGAGAACCGTTGTTAGAAACTCGATCGAGGTTCTCGTCGAAACTGGGCTCTCCGATTATTAAATAGACTGATGCATTACTGAAACGAACTTTTTCAGTACCAATTAGTTCTGATTAAAATAGTTCTGTACTGTTGGGAGTAGCAAATTGAAAGTTACACAGTCGAAGCGTAAGGATAAGCAAACATTGCTTCGGACGGGCTTAAGATGGGTCGACTAAAAGATTTTTTAATTATGAGAGTGAATTTGATATACTGAAAATGTCTTGGGTATTACGAACATACATATTTTGCTGTGTTTCCTAGAAAATGGGACCATTTCAAATATAATCATGAGAGTTCGTTATTTCATTCTTCTTTGTACAGGTTCGGATCATTATATTCTCTAAAAATGCTCCTGAATAAATAATACAATTTTTTAAGGAAAGAACATAATAATTTTTACTTAATTTTAATTTTAAAGATTTTTTATGGCTTTACTTTTACTACGACCGAAGACTAGAGGCTAGAAATATAGCAAAAACAACATTCTTGTATTTAATTCCTAATACATAACAATTATATTATTATAAATTAAAATAATTACTTTCCTCATTTTGAAAAACTACTTGTTAATAAAATTATACACCACTATCTTCTTTTTTATATATTTCCATCACTATAATACATTTCACTTCAATCTCGTAAACTATATCTATACCCGCAGTACCTTATTGTGTATTGGCCTCAAAGCTTTTATTGTTAAATACAATTTAATCTGCTTCATCATTCACGTAACCCAATTCAGTAGCATTCAGTACACCGAAGTTTGTTCGATCGAAACTTTCTATTCCAACCATTCGTTATCCCGTAATCTTTTTTCCAATACTTTTGTTTCTTTTGTAGGTACCGAATGGCATCGTAAATTAGACGAGCAAGTTGTTTGTTATGGGGAATTAATGGGTCTGAAATGTATGCCTGTTTTCAATGTAGGTAAGTTATAATAATATTAGAAATCGGTATATTTTAGACATTTTTTGGTATTGGTTTCGCATAAGTCTACTCCGAGGCAAAGGCGTTTAGAGGAAAAAGTCAGTCTAGTTTGGGGCTAGCAGAAATATAAATCAAAAACTGAAAGCGTAAAAGTATAGTAGTAGTAGTACAGTACGGAAAATATTATACGATTGTTTTGTGAAGCAATCAAATCTACGAATAGTCTTCAGTTGTACTAACGAGACTTATCGTAATAATTAATACGCGTTGTTACATTAATTATTTATGGATATTTTGAAGTAGTTGACACTCAAGAATAGTCTAGTGCCAACTCAAATAATTATATTAATTTCTGGACTTTTTAACTAATTTTTCAATCCTTTTTTTTAGAAATTTTAATTAATTCCTTTAAGTTCTCAGTATTAATCGAAACCAGATTTTTTAACCGTCGGTATTATACGCCTAAATCAATTTTATATAAAATCCCATACGAAATATCTACGAAACAGTTAACAATCCATCAATTCACCATAAAACATCCACTCCTTCACCCTTAATCCTTTATTTTACGACACCCGTGGGAACACGCCGAGTTTTATTCGTATCCACATGTGTTATAATTTTTTATTTTCTCGGATTATCGTATACTTGTGAACGTTAGGCGTGAAGCCATTAAACATTTGCGAAAGCTTTTGTAGATTCTTATTCTAAGAGTTTGTGTTGTAGGTGTAGTTATGATTTAAAAAGATATGTCTTAGATATCTTATTCATCTTAGTCGTATTAAATTTCTTGTAAAGAATACATTTCTTAAGATGTTTTGATCAAAAGGCTGACAGAAAGTATAAATATTATAGTGTCTCTCGAATATCTAAGGTAAAACCATAATCTTAATAGATGGTTACAGATATTCCACTTTGTATTTTGTCATATTTAAAGGCTGTTTGTATCCCAAAGAAAAAATAACAAAATAAATAATTAATAATAAAATAAATAATTAATAATTATTAAAGTGATGATAGAACTCGTAAAAAATAATATATTTTGTGTCTATACCTGGCACAATGAAGTGGTTGACAAGTTACAATACAAGTTGACAAGTTGTCACCATATTATACTTTTGTAACAACAAAAAATTGCGAAAACACCTAGTAGTCGGTATAAAACAAAGAAAAAAAAATGTACAAAAATATTGTTTTACACAAGTACGAGTGTTTTGACGTTGTTCTTGAAAATAAAAACAAGTAGAAATAAAAGGATATTACCTCTGGGCTGGGATCCGGGGCAGCGTGTAATTCTATCCTAAACAAGGATTTCGGCTTGTACCGAAAGATTTGTGGGAAGCGGAGCCCGCGATAAAATTTGTTAGTACCAAATTAGCAACTGAGCTTGTAATTTAAGGGTCCTAATATAAAAGTAAAACAATTAGAAGATCCAATTTCATTTTTATCTTGTGTAGAAAGTTTATCTTTCATAGATACATATAGCTATATGTATCTTTAGAACTCTTTGGTCACTGTTTCTTCGTCTTTTTCTTCTCAGCATATGTGTCCACTGCTGGACGTATGACTCTTGCATATCCTTCCAATGAGGTCTATTGGTCACTGTTTACCTAGATTAAATAAATTTTCATATGTCTGTATTTTGTACAGAATCTATACCAAACATTAGCTGTTTAGGCCTGGTTCATTAAATTATAGACGTCTACGACTACGTCGACGATCTAAAGCTTATAGCATTATCATATAATGCTGATAGTCAGCTCGATTGAAGAATTAAACCTCGCCTATTTGACATTTGAGTAAATTTACGGCAGCAAAATTCTCAAAACCACGCATTTTCCGTTCGTTAGTCTCTGCCTGCTACCATAAGAAAAAGGTGTGATAACTATATGTATTTTTTAAGATCAAAAGCAGCAATTCAGGAGTTTATCCGCTACTAAATATTTTAAGCTAAACTACCCAAGCAAAACTTAGAGGATTACAACAATCAACAAAATATACCTTTGAAATACGCTAGATTAAGCCAACAGAAGAAAAAGCCCGCTCCCAATCTCGACTATAAAATCTTAAGGCAGAACATAAAAAAAAATTTTCTTACAATAAAAATTATTACCTCTTGTTGCCAGGAGTTGCCTCGAGAAGGATATTTTTATGACTAGGTCTCTCCTTTCATGAAATCTTTTACTGTTGAGAATTTTTACGTTAAGATTCGTATCGATTTAGGTCTTTAGTTGCCGGCTCGTTTAGACTCAAGGGCTGTTTTTAAACTCCAGATTAAAATCAAATACAAAGATGGTTGAATTGTGGTGTTTTGATTGAACTAAAAATTTATCCAAAAAATAATGTACTAAGATGTATAGATGTAAATGAAGCAAGGGAAATTCGTAAGGACCGTACGAAGAGGAGTTTTTTGGTTTTTTCCTACCCCTTTGGGTAAAAGCGTGATTTAATGTAATGTAAATAAATAATGTATGAATGTACGTATGTATGTATGTTTGTACGTGTTCATGTATGTCTGTACGCATGTATGTATGTATGTGTGTGTGTGTGTGTATGCATGTATGTACGTATTAGTACATAGATTCAGTCCACTCAGAATGTCAATTTTGTATTTAATTCCATATAGGTTTATTAACTCAAAATATTGCCCTATAAATCACATTTGATTCACCAAAACCGTCAGTATGACGTGTGCGCTTCAAAATGTCTGCCAAGCCATTCACCAATAAAACCTCAAAGTGAAACCTGGCCGTGATGACGTGGCAGCGTGGTTTACCGGAAAATTGAGAGCGAAACAATCTGTGTAAAATCAAATGAAAATGTTGTTTAATAAAGTTACATAGTGGTCCATTGGGTCATTCGTCAGTTTGATGCTAAATACTTTTACATTTGCATAATTATTATTAAAGAGTATTTTCAAATTCCATCATTTTGATTTTATTAAAGGTTAAAAATTCTGGTTAGGTTATTTAGGTTTAGTAACATTCTACTTTGTATTTCGTACTCTATTATGTAGTCGTATACAATCATTACTAATAGCAATTGCTCGACTTTCTTAACAGTGCTGTCTCTGTTCGTCAACGTCTTTCAAACATTTACATCTTAAACAAAATATAGAGGCTATAAATACAGGGATTTATTCCATTCTCTTCAAATAAACATAGAAACAATCCCAAAAAAATAAAAACACAGTGCAAGATTATTGTTCTACAAAGAATAACTTCTCCAAAGTAGAGTAAGCCATTGTCTTAAGCATTAAAGCCCGAAATACAGCCACTTCAACCGTCCACGGTAAAGCCTGTACAAAAGGATTTGTTCCACAAAAGTGTATACAAGTATATAGTTTTATCAGGCATCGTAAACTTGTCGAAGAGGGCCGAAGGTTTGGCCTAAGTGAAAATATGAGATCTCACGAGACTTGCCTTTGAAAAATTGGGATGAAAGTTACGAGAAAAATCTGGATGTGGCGTTTAAAACTGTTGTTGTTGATTGGAGTATTTCAAGGATTCCTTAAAGTATCATAACTCTTAAATTATTTAAACTAAGGTGTATACATTTTTCCCTAATTCTACCACTAGTTCCAGTGGATGAATTTGACGATTTGAGCAGTCAAACTAAAATAAGAATTGTGTAACAGCATTTTACGTGGACAATTAGGTACTCAGAGCCTTTAGCGTTTCTCATAAAGTGTATTGAAAAAAAAAAGAATTTATTCAAAAGGAAAATTCATACAAAAATCTTACTATTATATGCCTAAAAGTTTACTCCAGTTGTTAATTTAAGACACATACCCTCTTATTCATAAAAATATATAAAGTTATGAAAGGCGTGTAAAGTGTTTTGTTTCTTTCACTCCTTAGCGAAATGAAAAAGAAAAAACATATTATAATAGCTTTTTAATTAAAATAGGTGTATAGTGTCTTTATAAATAAGAGGGATAGTCTTTATAACCACTGAAAGGTACATTAATCAGGTCTAACTTTCATTGTACAAGGAAGAAAATTACTACTCAACCATGAACATGTACGGTGTGAAGCCATCTAAAAGGCACCTCCAACCATCTCTCATCAATGTACATTCACGTACAAACTACGTATAAAATAGGACGAGGTATGAAGCTCGACAATTTCGCCGGCCCTATCTCACAGTAAGGGTTGGTTCATACTGTATTTTATTTTTACCTTCATTTTTATTAGCCAACTAAGGGTTACGTGGGGATAGTGAATATATTGACACTTGTGCTATCGACTTACATGGGTTAGCTTGAATACATATCGGAGCTTAAATATTGGAACTTGAGGGTTGTATCGGTAGCGGATGTAACGAATTTTGCGTAGAATTTAGAACACGGAAGATGTTTAGTGTTTGTTTTACAGGAAGGTTAGGGATGCGATAGGTTGCAAAATTACGAGACGTGATGTCATGAAAAAAAGTAACATGTTACTAGAATAAGTTTAATTTGGTGTCATTGTTTTGCTTCACTTTCATCAAAATTTTCATATTATGTTCTGTTACTTTAAAAAGGTGGAATCGAGTAACAATATAATGTGTTTAAATTCTAGATTCTATTTTTCATTATGTGCATACCTCCCAATTTTTTTTAATTATTTATTTTAGATTGAAAACTCAAAATCAATCTGTTTGCGATCAGATAAAAATTGTAGATTTCGTCCTAACTGCACTTGTTGCTTCTTATATCTATTTACGCAAATGTAAACAAAATAGCACTACAATTCCTTATTTCTAAGTAAATGACATATTTCTCATGCATGAAACCCAACAAAGGTTAGTATAAACGGTAAAGTCCAAAGCAGAAATATGTGTAGGTGCACTGCTATATTTTCAACAGAATTTTTATTAATAAATATAGTAAAGTTCTCGCTTTTAAATAAAATTGCAATTTTTACTACTTATGTACGAATGAAATCAAGGTTAAAAAGGTTACGGTTTTTTTATTTATTCCATATTTGGCTGTGAATCTCCAGTCAAAGTAATTCAAGTCGCCCAAAAACCTTTGACATTTCTTAACGACTGTTATCGTAATTGCAAGTATCCGAGACCAATAACGTGGGTTCCGAAGTACGGAGCCTAGCCTTTCAAATATCACTATGCGGCCACCCATCTTTAGACAAACCGCGCTAAGGTTGCTTAACCCACAAATCGTGACAGATGAGCACAACTAGCCATGCGACAGTGTAAAGTTTCATCGTGACTGTACAATAACTTGTCTGAACACACACCTAACAAACTAAATTACAAGGTTGGCGCTTGAAGCTTTAGAGGCACTCCGCAGCGTGTTATTCCGTTACTCATACAATCAGTATATGATTGTGGCTTGTGTGTTGGATAAAGTTGGAGCTATTTTAATCCACTAGTTTAGTATCTCTTTTTATCTACTAAAGAGTCATATTTTCAGTAACATGTACGTTTCGTCTTTGTAAGTTTCTGTGTAATATTAATTGGTGTTATTTCTAGAAACACATTATCCTGTAAAAATAAATATCATAAGGGGTAGCCAGAGTCTCCACCCTGTCTATAAATTACGTATGTATTAATTTTATCAACAATTGAGACATACGTAACCTGAAAAATGGAATTTTCTACAAAGTCTTACTTAAGGTAAATTGTTAAATTAATATTCGGAATAATAAATTGTGTACATACATGAAATACTGAGTATACATCACATACGCTTGCGTAAATTACCTTTGGATTCCAGGTACAAAAATATCCTATCTTTCACTAAAAGGATGACCGAACATAGGATTAATCACAATATTAATACAGGTATATCGAACTCGTCTACTATAGAAACAGAGATTTCTATATATACGCGTATATACGTGTATATACATCCTATTGATGTTCCCTTCGTACAAAATAATTGGTATAAGAAGATTACGGGTAAAGATGTTACGTTAATTGATCTTGTAAGTCTAAGGTTCGGTACGATGAATGGAAGAACTGATTGTATAGAGCTTTTGTTGGTATATAACTAAGTAAATATAAAATAGAACATCGTCCTAATGCTGCTATGTAAAAAATGTGTAAGTCAAGATATAAAATAATTAAATTCCTTGATTGTGCTAGCCGGTCGCCACGTTCTATTGAATACTACGCAAAACTAATATTCGTGCGATCTTCTAGTTTTTGTTATGCTAGCTTGCAACCACTACCACTGTAACCTGCGCCGCAACATCAAGTATTCTTAAGTAAAATTGCCGTATTATTATTATTTAGACATGTTATTGTATGTGTTCCATTACATACAGGCCTTAACGTTTGTATGTTTATAAAAGTCCCCACCAAACAAGAGGTATGCTAATGGAAGTCGTCTCAGTCTAAGTCTAAGTTACAAATCTCTTATCATCAAGAAGTTAAACATAATAAGAAGACCAATCAAGAGTTGTTCCAAACAATGCATCAGACATTAATTGCAAGTCAGGCGCAAGACAATCGTCGTGATTGACATTTAATTAAGTGTCCTAATCGTCTGCTTTGGACAAGCATCAATTAACATTTAATATGAGGCCCGCTGATACATTGGATGGATAGATAGACAATCATAATAATATATAATCGTACCAATATGAGTCAGATATTATTGACGTGGAAGTTTGAATGTTTGAATGGATGTTTGTTATTCAATCACACCAAAACTACTAAACGCCTTTTGATATAACTTTGTACACAAATGCTTAATGACTGAATGAACATACTCGTAAAAGATTGTTATCAGGCTTACTTAGGGTTCCAAATTTATATGTACATAATAAAGGATAAAGCAATAATTAAATTGATTTTTTCTTTTTTTTTTCCACATGTACTTTTTTCTAAATTTTTTGGTAGCTGTTCTAATCTGTAATATAAAATAATGAAAGAATGTATAATTACTTCGTGTCCCAATCGAATCAGAATATTTACCAACAAAAAAAACTCTGTAAGAACGGCCTTTGTTTGTGGTTCTTCTCACAAAACATTATTACCGCCCACTTGCATTACACGTACTATTACTTCCACACTGCTTTTGTCGCACAAAAGCAAAAACAAAATGGTTTCCTCTCGCGCTGTCAGAGAAGCAAAGTCAACATAAACGAAATTATATGAGAATCTGTCGCATCTATTCTTTCTACGGAATACTTTGTACGGAAAATCTATCCAAACAAGTTTATGCAAATGATCCAGCGAAATTTGTACTCGTATTCTGTTATAATAAATGCTTTTAGCTGTGCTACAACTTTTGTTGGAATAACGTGTTATTTTGGATAATTTTGGCACAAAATTGCTATATCCAAGTCAGTTATTCGTAAATGATGTTTGTGTTTATCGTTTTAGACTAAAAGGCCTATTTCTTAATCGGCTTGTAACACATATTGAGTTAAAAGTGATGAGCGCTTGAAGCTAGCAATTTTAATAATTTAACGCAATTTATCTGACTCGAACAGATAATTCGTTGTCAACAGTCATACACTCCCACTTATACCTTTATTTAAGGCTGTAAGTGTGTCTGACTCTAAGTTTTTATATTCTGACTTATTCAGTACAAATTATCAAAATTATACCAAATACCTATAAAGCAAAAATTACGAAGCCGTATTTGTTTCCATAATAGTTAATAGGTGCAAAAGTTCTTTTCCATCATTATTTTTCTTTGCTAATAATTCAAAAGTGACATAACCATCTTAGGCAATTTTTGCCTGCTTATTTCAGGACTAGACCATTTTTACTCTCACGCCCTGATTCAAGATATTCTATTTATATTTACCCAAGACACAAAACAAAAAGACAAAATTAAATAACAAAATCAAACAAAGAATTTATTTGTCGAGTGCGTCTGTATCTCAGTAATATTTCAATGGGAGTTTAATTTCGCCCCTCGTGCCCTCATTCAGTTCCGTTACCTTTGTTCGTGTAACCATTTCGTCCGGGACCAATTTTATTGTTCCGACAGGTATATTAAGTTTAAATACCTGCGAGCACAATTTATTTGATTTTTACGCATGTGTGTTTTAAAATGAAATGTGTTATATTATAAGAATACTTTTAAACCCCAGTAACGAAAGTGTGGTTAAAAGTTTTAATGTAATAGGTTGGTTTTGGAGAAATTTTCATTTGACTTTTCGAAGTAGAAGCGTACCTACATATGTACGTATTAAGGCTTTCAAATGTTCGAAAATACCCCAAAAAATAATACATATACGTCACATTAGTTCGTATATAAAGGTTTTCGGCAGACTTCTTTTGATTTGTAAAGTACATAAAATCCCGAATTCAGTAGCGTCCATAGTATTGGATTTATCCCACTACTTTTGTACATGGATTTACTGAGTTCGATTCCTAATTGGGATTAATCTCTGTCTAATCCACAATTGAGATGTGCGTAGTAGTACTTTATATTTATTATTTCATCGTATAACAAAAATACTCAGATTTCAATCCATTTATACATTTTCAAAAGCCTTTTGTATACAAAATAAGTTGTCTTTTCAAGACAAAGAAGTTAGTGCTTTGTAGTTCTCAGTTGTATTCAACTAAAGTGAATTACACAGTATCAACAAGAAGGATTTTGTGTCTCTGTGCACAGTCTGAGACATTTGTCTCTGTCGCTAGATAACTCTATGATATTTGAGACAATAACATTCATATTGTTAGTGTTTCATGGAATAAAGGTGAATGCGTGAAATGAGAATGCTCTTGTGAAATGATGACTTTTCTCATTCTTACTCACAAATTCATATTAAGTATTTTATTTTTGTATGAAATCGAAAATATCTCTTTGTTTTTGTACCGGTTTGAAACCGATCTGAAACGATATTTTTAGATTGATAGACAATTCGAAAAATAAATTAGGTTTTAGGAGGCAAGACCGTTATGAAATTATTTTTAAGTAGTCTGGTATACGGGAAAAGACTTACTCTATTACTATACATGGGACTATCATTGTTAATGACGAAACGTCGATGTATTTCATACGCATCTGAATGCATCAATAGGTATAACATACTATGTAAGTATGTATATTCAAACAAGTCAAAATCAACCAGTTTCAATAGTCGTATAATATATCGTCGCAAAGAAGAGTGCTTCAGTAAAACAAACGTTACGAGAACACTTTGTGACGTAAGAGCTTCTAAACGTAAAACGACACGGCGATGTTATTCGCGTCTTCTATACTGTATTGAATTTGAAAACTGTTTTAAGATCGTGAATATTGGTTTTGTTTTATGTGTAAATTTTGTTATTACTGAACGTGTGACTATTTGAGGAGCTCGTGGCTAAGTTACAACAGTCGTGCGGATCGACCGCTCAGGTTAAGCTATGCTTGCCAAGGTTGGTTTGGATGGGTACCATATTATATGTACCGAGTTCCTGCGTGTTTCAGAAAGCACATTAAGCTGTAGACCCCCGCTACTACTACGCACGAATTATTGATGAAAAATTTGAGCCTCGTTTATAATTTAGTTATTACAGTATTAAGTCCCATTCATCAAAATATTGTTAAGATTTTGTTCATGTATACATTTTTATTTTATTTTGATCTCACGAGATCTCGTTTTAAACAAAGTCTTCAATTTTATTTATCTCGTTAAAACTACTGTCTGTAGTTTAACTATTATTTCTCATTTAATTAAATTTGCAAGAACACTGTTAGTTAAACACTAAACTCTTGAAAGAGCGACACTTTGTTAAGTAATGAGATTTTCTCTATTTTGTTATTAAAGCTCTCATTTTTCTTCGCGTTCGTAATTACTTGAAGCGACGTGTTTTCTACAACAATTTTATATTTTGTTTAGTAAACGAATGGTGCGCCGTACATTCAAATTGTAGTAAATTATTTGCTGCTGTTGAGCCGAATAGTAATAGGTTAATTAAAAATAATGACAAATATTAAGAGAGTTTGATTAAGTGCATTGTTTTTTGTTTTGGTACAATTTCTGCAAGCCTAAAATTAAATGTGAAATATTTACCTAACGCCTGAGCTATATGCTATGTGCACTAGTGGCTCTCACTGGCTTTGCCCGTGTTAACTTTATCAAATTATACACTAAAACTAATTGAAAATCGTGAAAACCGCATGCAAATCCGTTGAGTCGATTTTGGTTTTATCGCGAAAATACCCATCTATAGACACGGCGAGGGGTTTTATTAGTATTCTATATATAGTAGAACCTATCCTATCTAATCAAACTATTTATTATAATCAACATAATTTTGGTTGCAACAATTCAATTTATAAGCCAATAACACAAAGCAGACTTATTATTTCAAACACATTCACATGAACAACGCAAAAAGTTTTTCAATTTAAATGATACGAAACGAGAGAAACTGCGTACAAAGATTATAAGTCATATTAATATTATCCTGAAGATTTAAGGTTTCCAAATGTTCAAAGTTTGGGTTAAGTATTTAACTGGATTATGAGTAAAGTATGTTTATACGTTTTGCGAATGATACCACGTCGGCTTTACATTTCATTTGGTATTTATTTCAATGTATTTGTTACAAAGAAGTGGTAACTTTTTTATGAAGTCACTGGTAATCAAAAATATGTTATTATCATATCAATCTTATGATGATTGCCGTGTGTTTGTCCTGTAATCAGCATGTTCTAAATTCCTTTTGATTAAAACCACCTACTAAAGAAGAGTAACTAATATATAGTTTTAATTATGTATTATGACGCCTTGTGAACGTACCTTTATGTAAATCTTTAATCTATACTAATATTATAAAGCTGAAGAGTTTGTTTGTTTGTTTGTTTGTTTGTTTGTTTGTTTGAAGGCGCTAATCTCAGGAACTACTGGACCGATTTGAAAAATTCTTTCAATGTTAGATAGCCCATTTATCGAGGAAGGTTATAGGCTATATATCATTACGCTACTACCAATAGGAGCAGAGTACCAGTGAAAAATGTTACGAAAACGGGGAAAAAATTCACTCTTATGACGCAAGCGAAGTTGCGCGGGTCAGCTAGTTCAATAATAAAGGTATATGTGGATACATTCTTCTTGCGACTGAACAAAATTTACTGAAATAATAGAATTATACGTATTAATCTGTGTTCTAAATTTCATCAAAATCCGTAGTTTTGGTGTGATTCAGTAACAAACATACAAACTTTCGTATTAATATAATGGTAGAATAATCATATTACTAAGTACTCTTTACTTTTCCTCTTTTCTCTCCATTTCCTTATTCCTCTCGTTCGTGAGTTTCCACAGTAACGTTAGAATTTGCTTAGTTTTTCGACATTAAATAGAGATAAGGTTTCGTCAAATTGCGAACACAAATCATGAACCGCGGCCACTGAAGTGCTGACTCCGCCGAAATTGCTTCGCCTCTCAGAATACTGATGCTAAATGTATTTATTTACAAGTTAAAAGGTGAAGCGATTCTTTGTTCACGTTCTGAAATAACTGAAATATATATTTCATTAAATAGTACAGAAATCTTCGACTGTAATATGTAATACTGGCTTCAGAATTAATTTAAGGCTTTTATTGCTTTCCAAGTTCTGAGTTACTTTGTCAATTCGATGCTAGTGATACCTCATTTTGCACAATCAAAACAAAGCATAATAAAGCTACTCAATTACCGAATTTTAACACTTAGGTACTGTTAAAACATATTATAAGAATATTGTTATAGATTTTCGAATTGAAAAGACACTAAAAAAATACTGACGGAATACAAACAGATCTTTCATAAAAACTAAATTGAAATCACTGCATCTGTTCGGGAGTTATGATGCCAGAGACAGACAGACACACAGACAGACACGTCAAACTTGTAACACCCCTCTTTTCGCGTCGGGGATCAAAAAATAAATATACATAAAGTAACAAGAAAAACTCTTACCACTTATTCCACCCACTTTAGGCTCAGTATACACATTACGTATTTAAAGTTAAACATCAATTACTATTCAATTCACTCATCGACTGTTATGACTACAGATGAATTATACATAAATTGACAAACTTTAATGGAAGCCTATAATTAAAGGTTCAGACTTATCTGCCTTGTAAATGAGTATTTTCACAGGACATCAAAGGTAAACTTTGTGATAAATATAAACAGTTTGTGATGTGGGTAACGTTTGTACTGCTACATCCAATTTAAATGCGTGTGTGTTATCTATCTTTGATACTGGTATAGTTCAGCAACTTAGTAGAGAGGATTGTATGCAAGGTATACGAAATTAAGAATTTAGAACTTAAGATTTGTAAGTTTATGCAGCTGGCAATAGCCTGGTCGATATAGCTACTTTTTTTTAGAATAACACAGAATTTAAGTTATAATCTAGATAAAGAATAGACTTGTTAAAAGCCTATGTTTTTGGAACTAGTAGTTGTATGTGAAACAAATCTATTATATTAAAATTTTAGTTTCTCCCCGATGACAATCACTTAAGGAGTCACTTTTGGTGAAAATGATAACCCCTGTTTGCGACCGGGTGTACTTTCATGCGTCATCAAAGTAGTATTGATCTATGAAATTTTAGATTCAAAATATCATTAATACGTATAGATTTTCTGGATTCTTGATTAGTGTACTGCATCTATTAATGTTATAAATGCAATGGACATGGATTATATTTTTTTATACGACCAACCTACTGATTAATTTGGCTGTAATGCGCACGTACTTTTACCGAAGGAAAGGTGCAAAATAGGTGAATTCGCGGACATAGCCTAGTCACACACACAGATTCAATCACCCAATATGTTTCTCTTTTGTATAAAATAAAAGAGTAATTCTCGTTGTTAATATTTTTGTTCAATGGAATCAAAATAAATTGGATGGATTACCTTCGGAGTCACGAAATGAACAAACCTATTGTATTGGAAATGTTGCAGTACAAGTATTAAATAAGTATAACAATTAAATGTTTGTTAACAAGATAAATTTAAAATTATTAAAACGAAAAACTTATTTATATTATTAACATGAACGTGTTGGTTTGTTTGTCTTATTTTAACGTCAAAACGGCTGAACCAAACTAGATAAGATTGACGAGATAGTAAACTGTTGATTTGTAGTACGGGGAAGGTCATATTAACCTCTTAGCTATTTATCAAATTCATTTACAAGGTTTTCATAAAAGTGTCATAAACATACATAATTACATACATTCTCACAATGTTGTAAACTGAAAAGGAAGTACCTTTTTATCAGTAAAACTATATTAA
Organism: Anticarsia gemmatalis; assembly: GCF_050436995.1. Lineage (NCBI taxonomy): Eukaryota > Metazoa > Arthropoda > Insecta > Lepidoptera > Erebidae > Anticarsia > Anticarsia gemmatalis. The sequence continues at coordinate 6,840,601 of NC_134768.1, read as the reverse complement.
CACTATACTTTCTTATTAAACGAATGAAAAATTAATAAACGTTTACCCAAAAAAATCCTGACCGTAAATAAAAACCTTCGTACTTTTTCCAAGTAAACTTTACATAAAATAAAACGTCAGAAACGCAAACACACAGGCAGCAATGAAAGCGATAGAGTCCTTTTCACATGGCTCTACATGCGTACATAGAGCCCACTCGGGAACCAATTTCCCAGTAGAGGTACGAGCGCCGTTCTAGTATTAACTGGAAGTCAAGGGATTTTATTCTACGCTATTTAATAGAAGTTATTTACTTATATACTATATGTTTTGAATATTTAGTACTGTAGCGAGATTGCCTACAATAGAACCATCAAATATCGAGAGAAAGATGAATTGCAAAAATAGTTTCTACGAAGTCCGCTAGAGGCGCTGATCAGATTTTCAAAGATTTTTTTTCGACAGCTAGCCGGTTATCGATTCTCGATAGAATAAATTTTTGTTTTAAAACGTTAGGAATGACTTCAAAGTCATGTTTTAAGAGGTCAGTCGTTTTATCAATAAAACGACTGACTATGTCGTATTAAAAACTCATTTGTTTTATTTGGGTAGCCTCAATATGGTAGGCTCGTCATCATTACCTGGGAGCAACCATATTAATGGTGAATCGTGGGTGCATTACATTTACCTATACTTACACCTTCGGTGTCATAGGCGTGATGCTATATGAGTATGTGTGCATCTATCTATAAAACTACAGAGCAAAGTTGGCTTAAAAGAAAACTCGAAAATTGAGATGTTTTAAATTATATGCAGCTTCAATCAACATTTACCAAAAAATCTATAATGGAACTATTACTTCCACTAGATCAGTAATTTTACCGGAGTAACTGCCTCTGTGGCGCGGTCGGTAGTATTTGCGACTGCGGTGCGAGAGGTCTCGGGTTCGAATCCTGGGTCGGGCCAAAAAGTCTTTTCTGAGATTTTCTGTTAAGAATTTCTTAGAGATTGCCCGGAGTTAGGAAGTTGAGGTCGAAGACCTCCGTGCCTCGGAGAGCACGTAAAGCCGTCGGTCCTGCGCCTGACCTCTCACTGGTCGTGTCGGTTATCCGTCCCACCAAACTATGAGAGTGATGGAATAGAGAGTGTACCTGTGTATTGTGCACACACTTGGACACTATAAACAAAGTCCTGCACAGATGGCCAGTTTCAATGAAACTGACCGCCGTAGCCGTATATCGGCTAGGAGGGACATTATTAATTTTACAGCAAATAAGGCAAGTAAATCACTCAGTAAATAAAGCTTGTTACTAATCCTTAAAGGCTTAAAAACTTTATAAAACAGGATCACTTAATCTTTATTATCCTCTCGAACAATTTTCAACAAAATATAAAAGTATTTAATCAGAGCAACAAGTAAATCCAATCTATAAAAAGGTTACCGATAACGAGAATTTGTTCTACGCCTTAATCCTAAGATACTTCATTGGAGTTTGACCACGTCTTCTTCAATCGTTAATTAACGAAGTTTTCAACGATAACGGACTATTTTCTCGTTAAAATCGTTGTTTCCTTTGATATAATTGATTTGTTTTTTCACGAACCAATCTTACGGAAGAATGGTTGCGTTGAGTCATTAGATTTTGGAGAATTACGTTTCATTGGCTTGATTTTTTGATTTGATATTGTTAAGCACCGTTTCGGATTAATAACTCCGTAATTAATTGAAACGGATATTGAAAGTTTATGTTTGGGAGCTTTCCACAATGTTTCCAAAGATTAATAAACTCATTCTAATTCACCCCTGACTTTTTCTTCAACTCTTCAAACATCCATATTTGTACTAAATAAATTGTGTAATAAACAACACACAAAATCACAACTTTATTCCATAGAGGTAGGCAGATACCAAATAACCATATTTGTATTTTTTATATAACCACCCATCTATCGTTACCAAATAATTTACTGCGCTTAATCCGAATGAATCGGTCATTCATAGACTATATTAGACTCAAAACCAAGACTCTTAGCTGCTATAATCATTCATCTATATTTTCTTTACTTAAGTATGTTCAGTATATCAGTTCAGTACCACTCAAACCACAAAGCCAGTTACAAAATGAAAAACAACACAACAAAACCTTAAAATAACTTAAAAGTCTACCCATGTCGGTTAAAAAGCCACACTAGCAAACCCTTTCAACTTCTTCAACGCTCAAACCATACACAATGGAACTAAACATCACAGTATACAATACTGTTCCCAGTTCACAACTACAAACAAAGTTGTAACAAGGCTGTGGAAGACAGTTTAAACGTATTTGTATGCACAATCAAATTGGTTGCAGTTACTTAATAATATAGTTGGCGCAGCGTGCTCGTGACACAAAAATTGGAAATGGAAATTAAGTGTTTGTACGCTGCCGTGGTTAGAATTCCGTATTTAGATAGATGTAGGAATGGTAATGCTGCTTCAGAAATGGTTGTTTTTTAGATAATGCTTTGAAATGATTGCCAAAATTGCGCTCCTAAATTCTTAGTATAGTGACACATCTGCCGAAACTTCGGCGCCAAACGTCCACCGGTGAAAGAACGCGATTTAATTTTGGCTGATGCGTCATAGGCAATTTAAGTTACACAGGGAGCGTATTGAACGCAACGCTTCGCACCGAATGTTGTGCAGATGTGTCGCTAGACTTAGCAAAGTATTTCAAGAGTGTTATTCTTGCACTGTGAGCCGTATAAGATGGAGTGTTATGATCCCAATCACTTGACCATCTATTGGCATATGAAATTCATTCGAGTGACTACATTATGAAGTAGAAACAAATCCACCGAAAAATGCCTATCTTCCTTCTTACTCACTTTCCCGGCGATCGATTGATTGGTGTGGTGATCGCGCGCGATTTTCATACATGATATCGATCAATTTGTGTGGTAATTTGGTCCCGATGCAAAATATCTCAAAGACAAATAATTTAACATATTTTTAATTCACCAATATGTTATTATCATCCAAAAATCTCTTGTTACCCAAAATATGTTACAAGAAGTAAATTCGGACCACTCACAGCTCACTGTGATCCCGTTAACATCAAATTGTCTTTAAAAATTAACCAAGATTAAGAAAATATGAGGGAAAACATTGTCAGAAAATTGCACGAGTGCTTAAAAGTTTTTTAAACTGCTCTTGAAGGGGTGCCAAGTCTACTTAACAACACTTAACCAGCTTATTGGACTAACTATGACCTCACTTCAGAGAAGTAAAAATTGGCAAACAGTGTGATCAAAATGTAACAATAATAGCTGGTTTTAAACTCTACAAACGGTCTGCTGAGTCTTGTCTGATTTTAACTTGGCTACTACTGCTAATACATCATTATATGCTGTTATAAAATAAAGTTCCGCCTGTCTTTTAATTTGCGATGAGTTTATCGCAAATTATATTTACTGAATTTATTTTCATGCAATTTTCGCCAATAGATAGGGTGATGCTCGACAAAGGTTTTATTTTTAATCTGGTGTAATCCAAGCAAAGCAAACCGTTAGTTTAACATATTTTGTACTATGTTCATCAAGCATAACATACTTTTCACACGGTAAAAGATTTTGACGAATACAAGCAGCGGTTACGAACATAATCCTGAACATGTACAAAAACTCACAACGTTCTTACTCTCTTTATAATATTACTATAGTTTTCGTCTATTTAAAAGCAAAACAATAATAAGCCGATCTCGAAGTTCCCTTGCAAATTTAAACCCAAACTTGGGCTACTTAAAAATTCAACTCCCCGTTCGAGAGCGTCTCAACTTTGAATCTTGCAGTTGGGTTTATGTAGAACATAGTTTATATTGAACTAGCTACGTTCCGTAGACTCACTCGAGTTTATTGTAACTGTAATTCGCTTCCACTTTTATAGAATGTATTAAGTTGTATTTCTAAACGTAGTTGAGACGTGTAGTTTAAATGCAGTCCTATGAACTCAATATTTAGTAAAATTTGCTATTATACTGAGTACATGATCATAATCGCCGACAAATTTATTTTATCGTATGGTTAGTGGTCAGCTTAGTGTCATAGATGTTCTAGCTGAAAGGCCTTTCACATGACTTAACTACTGTTATATCTTAATTGACAAAAATAACTACTTCTTGCGTGCTTTCTAAAATGAAAAAAGCTAAGTTCATAAACCATTCACCCTTACATGGAATGTTGACCCACATATGTTATTAAAGCGCAATTATGAGCGCTTGTCTGTCTTTCTGTTTATCGGACAAACAGAAAGACATACAGGCAAACAAACATACAGACATTCAAAAGCTTCTCATATGTTGGTTTCTCGTAAAGAACTAAGTACTTGAGAAAACATCGTTAGTCAGTAACTACATACAGACATTGCAATTATATTATATGTAGAGTTTGTATTGAATGCATGTAGTGATGTACGGGTAAATACTGAGAGTTTGCGGCCTGCAAACGGCATTACTGAGTGAAACTATTCAGATGGGTAGAGATAGTAGCGCAAGTATGCACCATTTATTTAATTACTGTTATTTTGTGATGTGCTTTTATTTGTATGTTGTTTTTGATGGTGTAAATAGTGGAAACGCAAAACAATGTTAAATGGCTAAAAAAAATTATTTCAGTTTTCACTCCGCGGTCCATTTTTTTATTAACTTTTCCTACTTCTCTAATCTATTACATTAAATACATATGTAAAACCACAATTTATTAATAAAGTGAAGGCAGAGATAAAAAGGCCATTCGGCACGGTGCCTACAATCTTTACGGGCTTCATTCACATCCATACATATTGTCATACAAAACAGTATTAATGATTACGTTAAATATTTTAATGCATAATATAATTAATAAATTCTTACTTTTCTACGCGTCTCCTCTCTTTTACAAATAGACACTATGAATCTAGCCCTTCACACATAGACTGTACTAATGTACACGTGTTCCAAACAAGTATACAGCGAACTTTGTTAACCAAATGACGCAATCAAAACTTGCTTAAATCCGTAGCTTCTATATCCATACATTACATGAAATATTAATTTATCCAACTGGAACCGGTTAAGCAAATACAAAGTTCGCAAACGACATTAGATGATGCTATCGGTGCACGTTCAACTAAATGCAAACTAGTGTAAAGTTGGGCTGCAAGCTGCTGTTTGATGGCCGATACACATTAGAAAACTAGCTACTAATTTATTTATTTACTATATTACTATTTGTTTATTTGTTTGACCTTTTTTTCTGTCCCATTGCTGAGCGAAAGGGCTCCCTAACGAACGAACGAGGATCTTAACCTTACAGTGTACATATTTATCAAACCTATTCCCAAGAAGGGCTGACGTTAGGCAGATGGTCGGTTGTAAAAAACTTCAGCCAAAATTGAAATCAAATTATTTCTCTATATTTGGGAAGTACTGACACTGATAGTCAATGATACAGAGAGAGAATTTACCGCCAGTTCTGAAGGTAGGGCCAAGAGAAGAACTGGCAAGAAACTCTTGGTTACAAAATCCGCGTTACGACATGTTCTTGAGAGAAATACTAGAAAAACCAGAAGATACATTTGCCAACTACGGCTGTGGTCCGATCGGTAGTGTAACCGACAGCGGACCATGATGTCACGGGTCGATTCCCGGGTAGCTACTTCTCGCAGTTGTGTTAGCTAGCGACACTTTCGCTAATGTGTTCGAGCCTTAATACATTCTATAAATATATTATGTGAACTGTGTGTATAGCACTCTAATATATTGACTGTTAATAATTTCTCCCGTTTACGTGTATTCTGCGAAGAGCACTGCTTGTATGAGTAATAATATAAAAGTAATGAGTCATTTTAAGAGAACATTTTATTAGAAAGTTATATTATTTACGATTTTTCCTAGAGTGGGAGACATTTTTAAACGAGTATTATAATTACATTAAAAATACGTAAATGATAGAGAAGCTCTGGGCTAAGTTACAACAGCCTCACCGATCGATATCTTAGGTAAAGCAACGTTTGCCGCGGTTATTCTGTGAATGGGTAACCATGTTAAACATACCGAGCTACTCCATGTTTCAGAAGGCACGTTAAATTGTGGGTCCCGGCTTTTATTTTTATAGATCTTTGACAGTTGTTAACAGAAGACAGAGGCTTGAAAGTCTGAACACCAGTCTTACCGAGAGGGGCATAGTCTTAAAATCTAGGTAGCTGGTTTATTGTTGAGGTCCAATAGGCAGTCGCTGCATGTATAATACTGGTATTTTGTCAGCTGCATTTGGTGAAACTGGAAGCCGACTGCAACATAGTTGGAAGAAATGCTAGGCTGATATTATGTATAAGACTGCGTGGGCAGAAGACTGAACAATCAATTCTAGATTCGTCTCATTTTGTTATTTCTAGTCTTTCACCTATCGGCCTATTCCTGCAATAATAGAGGGTAAATATATAAATAAACAGACGTTTAAAAGGTCAATACGTATAAATATATTATGATGGCAATATGCTCTGTGTTTGTGACCGATATATGACCCATATAACCTGTCAGCCCTTCTCAAGGCAGCTGTCTAACTATCTCTGCTATGTTCGTATGTTATAGCAGCAAAGATTTATTTTTTATTGATGAAGGAAATACACGTTTTCTAGGAAATGGTGTATGATGATACCTTTTTATTAGTAGGTTTTGTACGCATAGTTTAAGAGAATCATAATTGCTACTTTATTATAATTACGACATTCCCGAATCTTATACCTGAAGATGTAAGCAAATGTATAAAATACACCTATATTTGTCTTATATACGAGGCGAGTCTCCGACCAAACTCCAAGCTACTATTGAGAATAGTTCTTTCCCGCAACTCCATTCGTGTGGATAGTTATAATGGCTGATTATCCGCCGCGTTCCCTTTCCCGTAGGACCTCAGGATCTGAATCCATCGAGTTTTCTGGTCTCAAATTGTTTTTGTACAAAATTTCATCCTAATCGGTTGAGAAGTTAATTATCACATCACAAGAGACTGAGAGGATGTATAGTTACTTTCATATTTATAGTATTAAATAGGATTTTAATAGGAATGTTATCTCAAACCAATAATTTTGTGTTTAGTGTTCATTTACGAGTGAACGAAATGAACAGAAATCATCAGCTGATTACTGAAATCGGGTCACTACACAACGCGCAACGTTTTGCGTACTGGTAATTTATTGAAGAAATAAACAAAGGCATAATATTGTGAAGGAAAACATCGTGAGGAAACCTTGCATGCCTAATAATTTGTTTTAAACATTTATTGAGGGCATGCAAAGTCCCCAACCCGCACTTGGCCAGCGTGGTGGACTCAAGGCCTAACCCCTCCCTGATTACAGGAGGAGACCCTTGCCCAGCAGTGGGAAATTAATGGGTGAAATTTATTATTTTTATTTATAATATTGTGATGTATCATGCAGGTGAAAGGCAATGAAATTAACAAGAAAATTGGAATTAAGTTTGGTTTTTAACATTTAAGAAGATACTAATAATATTCTCGGTATTTTATCTTTGAAATTCATAATGTCAGTGCGTAGTGATAATAGGTCACAACTCACAATGCTACTACTATTGTTCATGAAAATTGTAGGTTTGATTCCTAAAACGAACAATTTTATAATCTGTGTATCTGAAAGTTGTTTCCGGACTATTTGTATTTTGTGGCCGATGTTTGTATGTTTGGTGTTGTTTCATGAAAAACAAGAAAAGATCAATTCTACCTTAGTTTTAGTCTTATTCTCTAGTTTTTCAAAGCAAAACGAACATTAGTTCAATGCCCCAACCTATTTCCCAAAAAAGGAGAAGTTTCTCTAGTTATCTGTATTTTCATATTGATAACAACCTCACAGTGTAAGCAATAATATAATAATACGAGTATGTAAGAACATCCATTATCACAAAACTCGCATATTACCTCCCACGCAAACCTCGTAACACAAAAACCAATACATATTAAGTACTCCCCATAAAACATTACCATAGCGTTACCTAGAAAATATACCCGAAGGCATCTGATTTATATACAGGGGAACAACAGTGTATATCGCGGGACATTATAAGTAGCTATTACGGGCACAAAAGACCCACATAAGTGATTTACAACCCTTTTATATAGGGACTTCTGTTTCTAGTGATTTAAGGGTAAAGACAACATGGAAGTGAAGGGGATGTGTTGATTTAACTGTAGGAAAAATGTGTAGGCGGATGAATATACAACTGTAGAAAATGAATGTCGATTCTAGACACAAAAAAACGTCCAGTAGCGCGATTCTCTAATTGGAACCATAGGGTGTCGAGAGTCTGACATTTAAAATGTACTGCAAAAACCATTTCTACGACGTCCGCTAGAGGCGCTGATTAGATTTTCATACAATTTTTTTTGACAGCTTGCCGGTTGTCGATACTCGATACAAGTAGAAAATCGGACTACTGTAGAGCGATTTTCTACCACTGTCGACGATAAGCTGTCTATCGAGTTCATTTGTAAGTAAATCTAATCGGTACCCTAAGCGGGCGCTGCAGAAATTATTTCTGCAGAACATTTTAAATATCAGTCTCGATACTCGATGGTAACGACTGTTGAGAATTGCACTACAAATTATAATACTGTAGCTAATAGAAATGTTCTACTTGAAAATATGGTAGGTGCAATTGAATCAAAACATTTATGAATGAATGAATTTTTCATAAGAACCATAATTAATAATTAAGGAAACAACAAAAGCATTTCGCTTACTAAAAATAGATAATGGAATGCAGCCAAAAAACCAAAATAATTTTCGATCACTCGAATCGTGAATCACATTTTTCCAGGACTTTTTTCATTCATTCCGCCCGCGAGGCTCGATCAATACCTTTGTACAGCAACAATCAACACTTTTATTACAATAAATTCTTTGTTGAAAAATTCAATAAAGTTCACAGAATATGTGCCGGGTGGAAGACAAAAGCACAATAATAAAATAACAACGCTTACCGTGATTGTTTCGGTTTAAATTGCAATTGGATATGCTTTTACAAAATGTGGAGTAAACATTCGTGTGGGAGCAGCGCAAATGTCATTTGAGTAAAAGTTTCAATTTATTGGAAATGCAAAATAATCAATACGGAATATGAAGACTCTTCCTGTAGAGATGTTATCAAAGAAACGATGTGCAATGATAAAATTCATTTTTTTATAGTTCTCGTTTGATGGTCGAAGAACTATGCTATGGATAGCCGCCTAGTGAATTTTCAGGTCTACAAAAGTAGAGAACGCCTACAAAAGCAGTCCAGAAATGTTAATTTTTTATTCTTTAATCTACTTTTACAGTCGTTAACTCGTAATAACAGCCTTCGCAGGGTTTGAACAGTCATACCATCATGAAGAACTTCACAAGATTTCATTAGTTCTGTTATTCTTTAAGCATCTATGAGTCGGCGTAGACATTATTGGTCGTTCTTAGCCATCATCTAAATACGCGAGACGTATCTCTTGTTCAAAATACATAGGATGCCGGTGGCGCAGCCGGTGAGCAATCCGCTAACAAGCCTCGTGGGATTACAAGCGGCCATTTGAGCCAGGCTTGCCACGAAACTAGCCGCCGAGCATAATGATATGACATACATAATATAAGTATATAGGAGTATATAGCTAAAGTGTATGTTTACGTAAATGTAGCCATTAAAAGTCAAGCCTCAAGGTTTCCCGTAGGCGTAATATGCAAAAAAGTAAAAAAGTTCCTGCAAAAAAAATGGTTCTTCATTTATTCATGAAATAGTTATGTTAATTCCCTGGGAAACTCACCAAATGCTCGCATAATATTAAAATTAGATATTTTTATACGAGACTTTATTGTTGTGCACAATATATTCTAAACAACGTGGAAAATTCACGATATTTTGCGACCAATGTCGTGTTATTTACGCGTTTTAATTTATACACTAAGACCGCAATTGCCTTCAGACACGAATTTATTATGAAATCTTTTTAACAAAGTCGACATTTACAACCACTTACCTGTCCATCGCCGTTTTAGTTTGGCTATTTTCCCAACCTTCAATAAAACATCAATAGTAACCAAGCAATGTATATCGAATGTATTTTTAGCGATTCTATAGTTTTCATGATTTTAGTTTTTTATTTAGTTAGTAGACAATATCGTGTTACGTGGTCGTTCGACAGACATAAAATTGTTTTATTCTTTCTAAATTTAAGGTGAGACACCAGTTATAGACGGAATTCTCGTTATTCTTGTCTGCGGTGTCTAAAAACGAATTTAGTAGTACATTAAGGCTTATGACGTCATATCCGAGACAGGGGAATGACTTCCTGTTATATGTTGAACCATTACGTTTCCGTGCTTTTGTTTTTGATAAAAAATGGAGCAGTTTTGGAAGGCTTTTAGGTTTTTTTTAAGTTCTTGGTTATGAAGTCGACACAGAATTAATTTAGTATATTGAGTGCCATGGAGAAACGATTATAACAAGCTTTTATTCTGCTTGCCATGTATGTTAGTTTGTTTGAAGCAAATCTTGCGAGCAAAACAAGAAGCACTTTTTTATCAATTCTTAAAAATTTGTTCCAAGCTTATTTTCCTCTTTGAAGGGCATAATATAAAAACTTGTTACTAAAAATATATATAATTTTTGGTACAAATAAACTGGCCGCAGCCAAAAATACCTTTCAAACTGTAACTACACATTGATAAAATTACACTAACATAAAGTATTTACTTTAAATAATTCATTACTTAAGCACATAACTAAAAGTAAACATGTTCGAACATATCATTAACTATCGGTAAATATTGACCCGCGTAACACCTTTGATATCGACTGTACCGTGAACTGTGTTTAACTGTACCCGGAGTTGTTAATTACGTTGAATTTATCTTGCTGATTGGCTTTTATACAAAGAAAAAGAGTTAATACGGGATACAGCTTACTTTGGCCATTACGAACGAAATACGAAATCAAAGGAATTACAGGAATGTGACAATGTCTGAGGGCAAGCGAGAGAGTCTGATAAAATTACATGACGTGGTGTAAATGTAATGGCCTGAGTATCAAACACCCATTTTATATCAACACACAGTATAGAGGTATAGTAATAGGTAGTAACTTCCTACTAACATTATAAATGTGAAAGTGAAGTATGTTTGTCAAATACACATAGTAATATTTCCATACCCTTACAAATTTATTTTATCACTGCAAAGACCCTTTCCTTCCAAATTACTCAATCGGTGGCAAGCTCCAACCTGGCCTTTTTGAATGCATCCAGGTCTTTCTGACTCCATCTTTTGGATCTCCCACGTCTGCAATAATCATACCTTGTCCCTGTTAGTGAAAATATGAGCCCACTTATCCAAATGCTTGCGGATAATGTGGCCATCCCATTCCATATTTATCTACTCGAAAATACACTCAAGCACAGAAATTCAATAGAAAATAATACCGTCCAAGTAAAATCGGCAAGTTTAAATAAAAACACAACGCTTACTGAAACTAACAACAAGTGCTACAACTGTATTACTTGAGACTAAAGTTGCAAAAACTTGTGCGGAATCCGCTTAGCTTTTTGTAAACGATTTTAGTCTAATGGCACAAGGTGAGATTAGTCGTTGCGACTTTTTTTAATACTGACAATTAGTTAAGATGTTAACAAGGTTTTTATCTTATCAGCAAGACTTTTTTTTTATTTAGCTGCGTGGCGATTCTGGCTTTAAAACTAATTCCACCAATAGCGTAGTATTAATAAAATGTACCTAAAATGTTTTAAAGTCGTATTTTGTCGACTACTATGCAACTATATTGACACAAAAGTCCCTTAGCAAGAATCCGGCGAACAATATAATTATTATTCTTCTTTAAAGTATTTCGTTGGTTACGCTAAAAAACGAAAAAAAAGGTATGTAAAAATGTTTTGTACGAGTACGTTTGAGCCTTTTTGAGTTATTGAAAGAATGTCCCAAGTCATCATTCAAGCCCTATATCATTTTGAGAGGATCTCATGTTCCACTTAATTTACCCTCAACACTCTTAAGTATAAATAATGAATGATTTAAATAATAAAATCGCGTAATACGCATATACCCTTACTTAACTTAATACAGCTGCATAAACTTCTGAAATGGTTATAAATTATATTTTTTACTCAACAAACTTTCTTTACGTATCAAAAGGTTTCAGCCTGAAAGTTTCAGTCCACTCAGCTACTTAATTCACGTCACATACAATGTTAGAGTTATTACAGTTAGAGAAACGCGAATCGAATAAATATTTTTGAGTAAATGTGTTGATTGAATAAATGGAAGTGTTTGGAACTTTTTGATTTGAGTCTGGGTTGACTGGGCATCAGGGGGAAAATTAGGACACGCCCCCTATTAATTATATGGAATTGAGATTATAAATGGCGAAATGTATGGTAAATTTTCAATACACCTCTGTCTACAACTTCGGATATAACTAACAGGGGTGATGTAATGTGTCTATTTAAATATAATAAAGTGATGTATTTGACCGGCAGTAGAGTCTACCATTTGTGATTCGAAGAAACAGACGAAATCGGAATCCTTTACGAAATCCTTTAAAAAAACAAAAAACAATCGTAAATCAAGCAAGGGAAGTCATTAAGGATTGAACTAATGTATACTTTGTGTGTAAAATATCTAAAAATGTCTAGGATAGATTCAGAGATATTGGTTTTTTACTTTATTTGCTTTATGTTTGTACTGTGTGCACAGGCATTTACTACGAAAGGTTTATTTTCACAAAAGCAGTTTCATTCCAGTAAAATTCAAAATCACTATCCGTCAGAGTAATTTCGATGAAAATGATATCAAATTCAAGCGAAAATCTGAACAGTAATCCTCATTACACATGCAATCACAACGCGACGTCGACATTAAAAACTTTCATTCGCGCCGAATTTCAAAGCCTTGCAAATCTTTTGAGCTTTACCTGGGATTATATTGAACAAAAAAACTCCGTTGTACGTACAAAAGCGTGTATATATAAGATTTATGGCATGAATATTTTCTAAAGCACAAAAGATAAGCCGCTCACATATTCCCAGCCAAAAAAATACTTCCCTACTTAACAATTCGGCTAAGGAAAGATATTCTGGGAACTTTATCTTGAAACATTTGGGATGTACGAACGTATAGAAGTGGTGGTCAGTTACAGAAGAAAATTTGAGTTATTTTGGGATCGGACGTATCTTGTTATGTCTGGAGTTTCCGATGAAATATATTTGGTAGTGAAAACAGTTTTGAGAAGGTAATATTTTCTTACGAATAAATATCTTAGCGAAAAGGTAGATCGTAATAAATTACATCCTGCCATAGAACTTACTTACCTTTACTTAGAAAATTCCTTATCACACAATTTGACGAAATTATTCCTAAAACTTTGTGTAGACGTGATAAAAATCAAGTTTACTTTACTTAACACTTTACTGCACGGGCCCTATGGTATTGCACTATGGGAAATCGTATTATGTCTAAACAAAGTAAAACGTAACGATTAAAACCTATTTTTGCAAGATATGGGGCCACATAGGGTAGAGGGTTAAAAAAATTGACACAATAGAATTTAGTTAAAACATACATAGAAATTCGTCACAGACCCTTTATTCTTGTTGCAGTGACGTCGTGCTCCGACAACGTCGCTCGGAGGTGGTTGCAGGGGGCATCAGGCCGTGTGACGTGCGCGCACACACTCATTAGTTAAGTGCACCGCAGAAACGCAGAAATGCTGCTGGGATTCTTGACACGAACTCACGACTCTCCAAATCTAAATTGTATTTCTTCTTATGTGACATCTTTTTTCCGTCCCACTGCTGGGTAAAAGTCTCTTTCCCAATTGAAGTAGGGTTAAGTCACCACGCTGATATATTAATTTAATTGAGTCCCTTTATTTTTTCCCATTCTAGATTACCCAGGAAACTAGGCACTACATTCAGGGGACGGCCTAAAACAAGATTGGAAACTGTAGTGGAAAAAGACTGAGCGTGAGGTTTCCGAAGACCATGTCCAGGGCAGAGCGAAGTGGAGGAGTACGATTAGGAAGGTTGACCCCGCTACCATACGGGATTCATAGCATGGAAGGGAGAGAGAGAGAGAGACAGTCCCATTCTTTTATTACCCTGACATAATTATATACTTACCGAAAAAGTTACATAACAAATCCGTACAAAGCTAAAAATATAAATTGATGGATGAACTCCGTGTTGTAAGTATATAAGGGGATTGTTGTTGAGTTGTGAAACAAAACTGGGGGCTGATACAAACTCGCAACTTTGTTCTTACTAACTTGTTCTGTTATCTGCACGTAGCAATTTTGTTAGAATTACTTACGAACAGGAATTGACTGCTGATATGTTTTATAAATAAGACACTAAAGATAGAAATGGAATCTTCGTAAGTTCGGTACCTAAAATATGTTTTTAGACATTTTTCGTTAGTAATGACATTATTAAGCCAAATAAATATGGACCGAAATATGGATATTGGCACATACGCTCATTCTTTTTTCTGCTAAGATTATCTATTTTACTTCTCGAAACCACGCCTAAGGATTTACGAGTAGCCTAGGGCTTAGCTAAGTCCTGATGTCTAGTGTTTTAAACATTTCATTTAAGACTATTTTACCCCTAAATTTCCTTACATTAATTTGTCTCAACTAAAACAGATTGACTTGCATGCTACCGCTTACACCGCAGAGCAAAAGGAAAAAAATCTGTGGTATTATTCTTTATTGTATGAACTCTACCAAACCACACTCGGTTTGCATGAATAAATGGATCCTTTTTCTCCCACACGTCCCTTGGGTTTGCGGTGAAGAGGCACCGCAACGAGGTCGTAAAAACGTTGTTGAAAAATTAAAAAATACGTGAGAAGAATATATATATTTAATTCACAATAAAAAATAGAAAAGAGTGGTGGAATAATATATTTTATCTTCAACAAACACTACAATATTCATGAAAAGCATAATTTAACAAATTCAGTGCCAGTAAAAAATGGTGTGACATTTTATCTACTTAACATGGAATACATTATATTCAGGTGTTTTTAAACAGATCCACATAATTTTTGGTTTAAAACTTGTGATTTACATTAAGCATTTGAATAATTTTATGTGATGAACTAAACAAACTTTATATCTCAGCTTTATAAAGAATTTGGTCATAACGAATGACGATAAATCAATGAAAACAAGGATTGACACTTTTTAGTAAATAAAGCTGCCGTTTTTAATGACAAGCAAAAGTTTTTCTAAAACGATGCTAGACTATTATAAGTTTAAATAATATGTTGAATTGGGATCTTATAAGAACGAATAGCTACCAGCGAAAATCTTTAAACGTGAATGTATTTTACCTATCCATAAAAGACATTATAATATAAGAGCAGAGCATTTGTTACCGGCAGCTTCCAGTTGACGTAAAGGCTACGATGAAGAAAGAGAAAAAAAAAGCTTCAAGAATTTGAGGAATTTTACAGAGGCTCTCTAAATTTCTTGATATGCTTGAAGGCATGCATGTGATAGAGTTTGATAGCATCTTCCATGGAGTTGGCTTGATCCACGTAATACTTGCAGCTCTTACCCTGATTATTGTAGAAGTAGGTTTCTGCGAAAAAAAAGGAGCTATTATATTTTTTCTGTTTTGTCTCTTACTAGATATTGAATTTTTAAGTCTTTTACCCCGTATGGGGCCGAAATTATATAACATTGAAACGGGTCTAGTTCCAGAATGAAGTGAGGGTTAGGTTAGATGAAATCAAGAAAGCCTTGTGGGCTCGAATTTAAAAAACAGTTGAATTGGGACCACATATTATCCCTTTTTTCTCTAAAGAAACTGTTCTGTTCTTAACACTCATTTTATTTCTAGAGCTGTTCTCATAATGTTTCTTGTGTATTATACAAAAGCTATTCAAGTACCTTTTTTAGCTGGTTTCCCATTTTCGTCTTCAAATGCTTTGACCAAACAGTTCTCAATGCTGATGTCACAAATACTCATGAACTTCACTAAGCCATGTGTTTTGTGATATGCACATACAGTTGTCACGTTTCCGCCTTTTCTGTAAACATCGTTTCGGATTATCAGATTTTTGACACATGAGAAATGATTATTTTTATCAGCACTGGTTTGTGTGCAGTCTATTGGAAGTTGCGTCAAACCAAGAAATATATTATCACTACATAGTATAAAGGAGAGTTGCTCACAGCGTCTGTCTTTATGTCTGTATGTATGTATGCTTACATCTTTAAAACTACACTACGTATTTTGACGCATTTTTTATAACAGACAAAGTGGTTTAAGAAGAAGGTTTATATGTGAAAATTGTAAAGGTTTTTTTGAAAATTACATCTCCGACCTGGCGAAGTCGAGGCAGGTCGCTATTTTTCTATATTTTGTTTTCAAAGCTGAACAAACTTCATAATACGAAGGCACAAAAGATCTGATACTTACATTTTCATTAAACATTTCCTATGGTTCTTGTGGCAGAGTACTTCTTCAACTGGTAAGAAATCAGGTAGTGGTCCATCACTGAACGTCGCGTATTCTTTGCCTGAAGACTCTTCCGTCTCACGGATGTCTATAATGTCTTTAACTTCGTTATGAACAACACTAGATGCATGTACTGAAAAATATATGTTTATTTTAGATATTATGTTTAAAATATTACGCAGGTGTGGCTCGACTTAATCTGTAACGTCTACAACCAGCATTTTCTAAAATATCTGTATGAAAATCTGATCTGCGCCTCTAGCGGCCGCCGTAGGAACTATTTTTACGGTAAATTTAAAATGACAAGGTCTTGATACTCGTTAGTACCGAAAATTGCGCTATTGGGGACTCTTTTGAGACATCGATACAAATTACGATTACATCTTAAGACTAGTAGCGAAATTCTCCATATTTTGAACCAGCTCCACGGCTAAAGGTGGCACAATAATGACAGAAAATGCGTGATAAATTCTGTCAATATTTCACTCGTATTCTGTCTGATATTTATTTAGAAGTGGTGAACCTGTTAAAAAATACTTTAAGTCTATAGTAGATCATGAATAAAAACTTAATAAAATAAAGAATAATATACCAATCCACACGCAGAATACTACAATAAACAACGAGTCTCGCATTGTTAGATCTCTTGAAAGACTAAACATCAACTTGGTTCAATCAGTGTAAGTATAAATTATCATTACTGATGAAGCAAGCAGTTCTTAGTTTATTAACTGATTAGAAGATAAACTTTGTATTTTTACTGCTGATTATATGTATCATGTGCTATTTAGCGATTATAATCAGCTAATCTAAATTCGATTTTTTCCTACGTATCTTACTGGTAGATTATCTTTTCTATTAAAAAGCGAAATTGGCATAGTTTATAAGCTATTGAGATTGAGTTACGTACTGCTATTTATGACAGGATTTATCAAGTTTTATACGAATAAGTAAAGGTTTTCACTTGAATTTAAATTTAGTGACACCTCTAATTGCTATATATTATTGCTCGGTCAAGAGTTGTTGGGTTCGATTCTTGGGTCTGGCTAAATGCTATTAGTATCTACAATAAAATTCAAAAGTTTGTTAGTGACAACCTATAGTAACATTTTCTGCAGTCTATACTATCGACGAGCGAGGCGAGAGGAAAAATAGTTCTGGAAAAATCCACTAGGGGCGCTGATCAAATTTTTCTACAATTTTTTTCGATAGATCCGGTTGTCGATAGTCGATAGTAGTAGAAAATTACCTCACTGGAGCGGACAGCCCTAAATCTAATCATACAAATATAAGTTAGTACGCATGATAATCTAATTAAAACTTATCTTCCATTTAACTTCTTAAAAGTCAATTAATAATTCTAATTAAGAGCAGCTGATAGCAGGTTCAATCAAGGCTGAGGCATTTTCACAGTCAACGGTGAGGAACTTCTTAATTTCTTTGATGACGAATGTCATTATACAGGGTGTAATATCATAAAAATACCACCAATGTATGTATAGCCATATCAGTTCGTGTTTACGATGTGGCCAAAAAGATTGGAATATTACAGATATTATATATTACAGATATGTATATATTATATAAAAGCTAATAATATTGTAAGCTAGTATAGACTAGTATGATCACAGTGTATATTTATAAAAAAATGTTCCGTTTATTACCTTTGTAGAAGGTAATAAATAGTTATTTTTGCTGACCCAGCGTAGTCGTCATGCTAAATTATCGGGCTCTTACACATTGTCTCATTCCTATGATGATCGTCATTACATATTTCGCACGTTCGTAATAGCCCGGACTAAAAATGATGAATGCACCGTTTAAAGTATTTTAGTCCGCTATATCATTTTAGAGCATCCTATGAATATGTATATGTAATTAAACTTTTGTATAATAGGCGTATAATTAAAGACGTTAATCATCATAAGAAGTAATTAACGGTAATGAGATCGTAAGATTATGATAGCGAACTTAAGTTCAAGATTGAACTTTCAAATTACTATGAAACATGACACGGAGTAGTTACTGTAGTTAGTAACAAACACTTAGATGCAAGTCATCAGTTTCATTTTTGCTAGTTCGATTCCAGATACATGAAAACACTATCCAAAAATCTTGTGAGGCATTTTTATTTTAAAAGTATGTTTTCTTTCAGCAAGTTAAGATATGTTCAATATTAAGGCTAGTTTTCAGCCATAGTCCATTTTTTTTTCACTCTGTATGTAAAAAATAATAGACCTCCTTTTTTAAAGTCGGCTAAAATGTCAAAACATTCTGCCATGTCCTATTTCAAACTCGAAATTCGTTCCTCCCTCCGGATTTGAATTTTTATTCCCACTAAAGCGTATTTTAAGTAGGGTATATTTGAATTAGCAAGCACTTGCTTATCAAAACGTTAGGGGATGGAACAAAGGCTGGCCATTTAACTTACTAGTATATAATGTAAGAGGCTTTAGATCTCGATTAGTGAAGGCATTTGGAGCTCATTATTATTTCATTAAACGGCGTAGTTCGTTGACCTTGTATGATAGCTTCTTGGAAGGATGTATGTTGAATAGTAGGGTTGAATTATATGTAAATCAATGTGAAATTAATACTGAGTAAGGTCTCTTAAATGTAGAATAAATTAAGCTCACGGAACTACATGTACTTATTGATTAACTTTTTCTTTTTTTTTATACATTTTCTTCTCTCTTCCATTCACAAATGTAACTTTTTCATGCATCCCCTAAAAGCTCTGATACCATTTTATTTTATTCCAGATTTACAGTAGCACACATGGATTTAATTATTTAAAAGAAGAACACAAACATTTCTAAAAAATATTTTAAGTTTTACACTATTTTTCTGTATTTTGATATACTTATAGTTATTAAAAATACGGTTATTTTATTTACATAGACAGATTTACGTTTGTCAGCAAATACCTAAATACGTATCTTGTTATTGCAGTTGAAGTAATCCTGAAATGCGATGAAGCAATATGCTGATAGAAAGCTCGAAATTAAGCCAGTTGAGCAAACGGCGATAAAATTACTTACTACTACTTTGACTAATGCAGATAAACTTTGTAGTATTTAGAAACTAATAGACTACAAAAATATGTATCAAAGTATATTTATATTATAATATTATAATTTATAGACAAAAGAAGGAAACTAGCTCATGTTGATCATAATTTCACTAAGATAGTCAATACAGTCAGCGGTTTTTAGTATTTTTAATATATTTTGCTACGTTTACCGTGTTAAATACTTAGGTTCTTAACATAGGGGACGTGAAAATGTGTCTTTATGTTCGTACTGCATTTGAAACAAAACAGCTGAACCTTTTTGCATAAATTAAGTTATCGTGATATATTACCTGGAGACAGACCTAGAGATACATTTTATTTTTCATCAGAAAAAAAAACGACACGCGGGCTAAGACTTAGTTTAAGCTAGTTTATTACCAGTTTAAGTTCATAAAGCAAAGTATGACTCATTCATATTTTTGACACAAATTAATTAAGTTAACTACTTAAGCAGTTTAATACTTTAACAAACTTCCTTTGCTCGTAAACATGAAAAACAGTAAACATAGTTACAAACTAACACTTAATAGAAATAAAATTATTAAGCTCTTGGACAGTTTGACGCGGTTCGCGTGAAATATTAAAAAGAAACACCCTTTATAACAGAGCTTCGGTAAAGTAATACAATTAATGTTTAACAAAATATCATGATTTCAAGATTTTATGCGTTAATGTTGAAACCAATTGAAAATGTAAGTGAAAAACATTTTTATTTTACATTTCAGCTGTGAAAATTATTTGGACCTCGAGGGTCATAATTTTTAGATTATAAGACTCAAATATTTTTTTTGATACAGATTCGTAATCCTCAGATATTATACTATTATGAAATATAATTAATTTAATAAATTTAAATTATTATGCTCGATAACTTACACTATAGTGTAATTTCTGTAGGTGATACAAGGAAAATAGAAATGTTTTTTATTTATTAGGTATTAGTATTATTTAATTGTCGTCTTTATTGTTAAGTAGTTGTTACAGAGTTTCCCATCGTCAGAACTTTCACAACGTACCTCTAATACTCAGAATCGCTATTGAAAATCGTAATGACTAAATGCTTAATAATGAAATTCCGTAATTTCACGAGACAATTATTTCGTAGTCGACAAAATACTACCATTTCCCAAAACACTCAAGTTTCAGAATTTCAACGATCATAAATATATTTCGAGTTTCAAACAACGATTTGCATTTTAACACTCGAACAATCTCATTTTGGCGTTAAATAATTCGGATAAAACTGACATTCCATTACAGCTTCCACTTTTCACGAATAAAAATGTAAATAGAAAATGTACGGTACCCAACGACTGGACCGCCTCATGAATTATTAAACCCATCGAATAAAATTAAGGTTTTACCTGGGTATATTGGAATTTACAGTTTATTTTAAGGTAAGGTACATACTAATCATATTTATAAGCAATCTATATGGATTGAACCCGACATGATTCGATTGGAAAATTTTCTTTTGTTCAAATTATTTTGTTGGAGTAACGAGATAATAATATTTTCTTGGTAATGAACTGTGAATAAATTTATCTAGCTGTTTTATGTTTGGTCTCTGTTTTTCTTTTACGTTTCTGAATTAGAAAGAAAGGAAAGGTAGCATTGGAAAGCTGCTTAAGATTAGCTTACATTTTTTACGTTTCTTGAAAAGCTTTAAGTCTTGTTGTGTTCGTTTGGCAAAAATAGCTCAACGTATTGGCATTATTCCAAGTCTGACCAAATTAGGTTCAAAAAGTAAAACGGAGCTTATAGTTAGGAAAACTAAACGAAAACCTTTTTGAAATTTCGCTGCTTTATATTTCCATTGAACACCTTTTTGTTAGTATAATATATAACGAGATTTTTCAATTTCTTCACGTTCTGGGGCAGTTTTTACTACTATCAACTATTGATTCTAATATCAACAGGGAAAACTGATCAACCACTTGCATATTCCGCAATAACCATTTTCTTAATCTATACTAATATAATAAAGCTGAAGAGTTTGTTTGTTTGATTGATTGTTTGTTTGTTTGTTTGTTTGTTTGTTTGAACGCGCTAATCTCAGGAACTACTGGTCCGATTTGAAAAATTCTTTCAGTGTTAGATAGCCCATTTATCGAGGAAGGCTATAGGCTATATAACATCACGCTACGGTCATTAGGAGCGGAGTAGCAACGAAAAATGTTACAAAAACGGGGAAAATTTTGACCCATTCTCTTAGATGACGCAAGCGAAGTTGCGCGGGTCAGCTAGTGTTATTTTAAATGTTAAACGCTTGCTAGTTGATATTACGGAATGTAGAAATTCGTAATACTGTACACAGATAGCTTGCAATTCCTTTTTCACTAAC
This sequence comes from Anticarsia gemmatalis, assembly GCF_050436995.1. Lineage (NCBI taxonomy): Eukaryota > Metazoa > Arthropoda > Insecta > Lepidoptera > Erebidae > Anticarsia > Anticarsia gemmatalis. The sequence goes on along the minus strand of NC_134768.1, from coordinate 6,818,669 downwards.
TTTCTCAAAAAAATTCACTCAGCCCAGACACACATATTAAGAACCGTTTAGCATTAAATCAATCCTACCTGGCACGGTTGATCTAAATCGTAACACAAGTGTTTGTGCCAACATACTCGAGTAGAGAGGAAAATTATAGAAAATCCCCGGGTAAGGTACAAAAGCCTCGACCCACGCACATCTTAACGGCACTTGAACCGTTGAAGAGGCGACTTCCCTAACTCCGGCATTGTTTTGCTCAAATAATTTTGTATAATAATTTTCAGGTGTGTTTAACTGGCTTGTGTTTTGGATCTAGGTTGGGAATTATTTATTTATTTATTTATTTATTGTTATGAATCTCCAACAAAGGATACATTACACATTTGAATACACATAATCAACATTTGTAACAAAATGTTCCTTCAATTATAGGAGATTACAGCATACTAAAAAATATTACATAAATTTTTTAACAGTCTTTAAAATATTGACATAAAATATTAATATATATATAAAAAAATGAACACTTATATCTAAACTTATGTGCTAAGTATTATATTAATAGGTATCATATTACTATAAGAGTTTTAACAATACTGATAGTTTTATTGACATATATTTAAATATCCAAGAGGGTTAACATCAACTTGGAGAACTTTCCTAAAGAGCTACAAAATATATCAACATCCTCCGACAATTTAGATATGTCATTATATTTTAGAGTTATTCTATTGATAGGACTATGTTTGCCAAGATTTGTTCTGCAGCGGGTTATACTAAAAAGAGGTGGGAGGGAGATAGATAGAGGTGATTATTACCTTTAAAGCCCATTTTACGGCTTGCGGATAAATAATAATAATAAATATTATTGAACTACTCACATGCGTTCGTTTTATAGTGTTTTATCGTATAACCTTTTTGCCTGCTGGAGCACAAATGTCGTTGAACAACTAAACATTTTTAAATCCCTTTGCATTGTGGTTATTACGTACTTGAATGAAAGCAGCAGAAATTGGTGGTCTTATATTTTCGATCTTAAATTTCAATCAATTATTTTTTATTTCATGAAGGTTAAATACACATACATGTTTCAGAATATAGGGAATTGAAAAGTTCGATTTGTTCAGTGTCTTTCGTAAAGATGTGTTGTATAGAACGTCTTCAAAATCTATGTTAACTAATAAAAAACAATGACGGACTAAGAAAACAGCTAAGAATAAAAGCGATGCAAATTCCCTTAAATAAATTCCACAAAATCTTTTAACATCAACTTGACATACCTCCTACCTTAAAATCCCACTACCGTGGTCACGAATGATAAATTATTTATACGTCCAACCATCACATTTACAAAGTATTTGACGTGAGAAAGCCCTTAAATCTAGTATATATGCATAGTGCATGCCTTTGACCTAGACGAGGCTTCCGTCAATATATTCAACGCCGGATTTAAAGTCGAGAGAGGTAGGTGAGAGTAGTGTGGCTAATGATTTGGATGTTGCTCTACTAACAAACGTAATTTATTTTGTTATTTGTAAATAAGAAAACTAAAGAGATGGATATGGAGGTAATATAATGTACCGTAAAGATGTGGAACCTAGACTGCAATTGTTTACAAAATATTTTAAGTATCCAATCTTTTACTGGATGTTAAAAGCTGTATGGCTGCTGCTGTATATTTTTTCTTAGTTTTAGTTAAATAAAATATACTATGACAAAACTCTTAAAAATCAAACTCACTTGAGATTATTTTTGTTACATGATAAGATGAACGAATAGCCAAAAATTACGACCGCAATAAGCTGGCATTCGTGCCAAAAATATTCTTAAGAGGTACGAGATCAAGGCTATTTTCAAATTTGCAACGGACTTTTACTCTTTATCATGTATGGTCAACGTCAGCGAAGCCGTCACAAAATATTGCTAGAAAGATCTAAGTAGAGCAATATTCTCATCAAAAGCCCCGTAGCTCTATATATCTCTTGAATAGACGTTAGTAGGGCCGCGGGGCGCGCTACAGATTCGAACGAGAATATTGCAGGCACAGATAAAATATGGGCGTAATTTGAAAAACTTGGCAATTATACCGACGGAAAAAACACCTTCGGGGAAAATAGTTGAGTATATTTTTATGATATAGTACTTCTTTCGCACATAAACTGCGGTTTTAACCTTTTTATAGTTTGTTACAGCTGCTGCTTGTGGTACTTGCGAAAAGTAGCGGAATATTATCGGTTGGTGAGCTAAATGAATTAACAACGATTAGTTTCGGAGTCAACGCATTGTAATTGCAATATGTTTTGGGACAACTTCCGTACTGAGAACTAATATTGTAAGGACTTTTGCATTCCTATAAAACAATGGACGCAAAGACCTATCATTTTATTATTGATTCGAAAGACCTGTTACTATTATACGAGTATCACACACAATTTGTAAGAAATATAAGAATGAAACCCACTACCTCCGCAAACCAATAGGAGCCTAGTGTCCACCTTAACCAGTACCTACCTATTAAAACATAATAGTAGCCTACTATTATGTTTTAAAATGTCTAAAAGCTTTAACAACTGCTAGTTTAGTTGGTAAGTTGTTGCAGTCTGTACTTTCAGTTAAATAAACATCCCTGAAATGTTGGGTTATCTTAGGCACCTAGAGTGGATGTGGTCGCTTAGTGAAAATCTACATTCACTACATACCTGTAGTTTGATAAGCATGTACATACAAGAATAAATAAACGATATCTATATAATTTGTTTCAGGATTTTTCACTGCTTACAGGGGAAATTTTGAATTAAAATTAGCTATTGGGCCCAGTTAGGTGGCTTCATATTGTCACAATATGGCTGATGTCAAACTATTAAAAACAGTTCAAAGCATAATTTGTAAGTTAAACTACGAATTAAGTTTATTCCTTCAAATAAAAAACCTTGGTAATTGAATGAAATATTTAAGACTACCATTATATTCAGCCGGCAACTTCGTCCGCGTAGAAAATATTTTTGAGACAAATGGATTTTATGTATCAGTCAAGGTTATAAACTTTCTGTATCTCAAAAATCATCATCATAAGTTTAGAAGTTTAGTGAAAATTGAGTAACAAACTACCATACTCATAGTATTTACGAAGTAAGATACAAATTTGTAATTTTTCTTAAAAAGACCAGAAAACTGCTCCTCAAAAGGTATCAGCGATAAGACATTCCATCCTCAATACAGCCTTAAATTTTAATAACCCATGTACTCCAACGTTCGCGCATTCAACTGAAAGCAATTTTTCAGATCATTTCCCAGTCTATTTCAACTTTTCCACACTACACGCTTTCAAAGTTCCCCGTACAGAAACGTTCCGCCGACCATTACAATTATTGGAAAAACGAACGTTTCACAAAACTTTTAAATTTTATGTGTCATTAAAACTTGTTCACGTTAATGCTTTTTATTGTCTGATACGTCTATTTACTGCATCAAAAGTACCCTATAGTTTAAAATTACGTTTGTAAATGAGTCTGGAGATTATTTCTGATAAAGTTTTGTTATGACATTTGTTAACAACAAAGTAAAAGTGTAAAAGTTAATAAATTATTTTTTTTAATATCTACCTATTTCTACGTATTAGAAAGAAATAGTTGTATGTGATTTTTACCAACGCATACGTACAAAAAAACTACCTAGCCTAGTGTAACAACAGTGGCTTATTATCAGTTTGTGTTTTAAATATAAAGCCCACTATTTTAAATGTTTGCTAAAATACATCTTTTTTCCGTCTTTATTACCATCATGTGGATAGAACTAATGCCCGGTTTCTGAGGCCCATTTAGCGGTAGTTTATCTATTCAAACGGGTTTTCATATGAGTTTCAACGCTATTGAACAGATAAACTTCCGCTAAATGAACATCAGAGTCCGGGGGTAAGTCAGTCAGTTCTCACTAAGTGTTGTTAAATAAAACTGTCAGGCTACTAAACTGTGATAGCTTACTTGCATACTATATTGAAACCGGTCATCAGAGCCTAATCTCTTCAACCTTGTCGCAAAACACAACAGAATAATTAAACATACATCATAGTACACAAACAGTACTAATCGCTCGTATCAGCTGTGCAATGCCCGGTTTACACGAGTTTTGATACTAACTGTATAGTACTTAGTCACTAATCATAGTAGCTATACTACATTTTTTATCAGGAATTTGAAAATCTACCTCTGTGTTATATTTTCATGGATTAAGTGTCGAGGCGATAATGATAAGAATTACAGAGAATTGTAGACTAGACTAGCTTTTACCCGCGACTTGAATTTTCCCATGGAAATGCGTCATTTTCCCGGGGTAAATAGTAGCCTATGTCCTTTCTCGGGTATCAAAATATCTCCACTCCAAATTTCATGCAAATTGGTTCAGTAGTTTAGGCGTGATTGAGTTACAGACAGACGGACAGAGTTACTTTCGCATTTATAATATTAGTATGGATTAAACATAGCTATGTTTATTTTACATTATCTAATTATTACTATTATTTATTTTGAACAATTTGCAAAGAGGGAATACAGTGCTTTCTATAAGATAGGCATGCGTAGCTTAAATAGCACTAAGCAGACAACTATCTTTAGAATGTCCGCGTCAAAAGTTCTTTAGCACTCGGTTTACTAACGGTAAGAGCAATTTATAAGCACCTCTAAGCGTTTAGTATTAAACACACATTCAAAGCTCATGTAAACCTGCCTTAACGTACTTACATGTACGGAAACCGCACTAAATCTATGTCAAGATGTCTCGTGTGTACTACGCCTATACGTAGATGTAATCTGTTGTATGTATTGTAGAATCAATTTTGGATAACATGAAGCTTAGAATACGTAGAAATCCAATTCGATGCAAGATACGATGCTGGAAATATTGCTGCACAGAAATTCTAGGATTTAGTAATATTGGGATGGATTTGTCAGAAAGTTTTCAGTTTAAATAAATAAATTTAACCCATTAATGACCCACTGTTGGGCAAGGGTCTCCTCCCGTAATGAGGGAGGGGTTAGGCCTTGAGTCCACCACGCTGGCCAAGTGCGGGTTGGGGACTTTGCATGCCCTCAATAAATGTTTTAAACAAATTTTTTAGGCATGCAAGGTTTCCTCACGATGTTTTCCTTCACCGTTGGAGCATGTGATAATTATTTCTAATACACACATAACTTCGAAAAGTCATTGGTGTGTTGCCTCGGGTTCGAACCTGCGACCACTGGCGTGGGAGGTGTCAACTTATACCACTCGGCTATCACTGTATATTAGGTAAAGAAATAATAATATAAGTAAAACGTAATGAATTTTTTGCTGTTTGTGTTTTTGTATATTGTTGATGCTAACTAGCAATCGATGCGTCAATTGATTCGACGTCAATTGAATCCTTCAGTCGATAAATGCCTAAGCTGCGAACTGCCTACCTATTTAAAAATCATACTTTATCTTTATTATTATTTATTCTTTTATCTTAGACTAAGACATATCGATCTTCACTGGTTGTGCTTGATGGCCAGTACCTCGATTCTCTACCACTATCGACTACCGACAACCGGCTAGCTATCGACATTTGACATTTAGAATGTACTGCCAAAATGTTTCTTACGACACCCGTCAGAGGCGCTGATCAGATTTTCATACAAAATTTCTCGATGACAGATGGGTTGTCGGTAGTCGATAGTAGTAGAGAATCGAGCTACAGGTTACATCAAATATGTCGTAAGTTTACAATTTACAGTTTGAAATCTATGAACACTAGAACTCTGCATTATTTTTCTTTACACCCTTGGATCAAAGGCGGGACTATTTAGTCTACAGTCGTATTTACTAAAGCAGCTAACGAGTAAAATATCACAACTTTACATAAACATTTCTCTTCCAATGTCTCTCACAACTCGTAGCCTCAGGGAAACAAAGGCGTAAGTTGAAATCACTCATTTTATAACTGCTAAAAACGTGTTACCTAGGTTTTTGATTTGTTTCTGATTCTTTGACATTGTTTTACATACAGAAAAGCACACTTCTTTCCGATAAGTGTAGGTAGAGACCAAACAACAGATTGTTTTGTGTAACTTGTAAGTATATAAGTTTATAGACATCTTGAATTCACTGAATTTTGAACTTTTTGATCGTTAAAAAATATATTTTGTAAATTAATTGTATAGTCCTCATTGAATATAAGAATGTAATGACAAAATTGACCATAATAATATATTCATTTTCATTATTCAAATTTAAAATAAAAATCTATGTATTCGTACTTACGCCTTTATGACACTGGAGTTGCGTAGTGTAGAAACAAAAGCGCTGCGAATACAACAAAAGGCATGATTTATGTCCTAAATCTCTAAGGGAAACTTTGTAAGGACATTTTATTACGGTACCTTTTATATTTCGTTATTTTAAGGGTGAAGTGTGTGTCTGTCAGTTGTTTCTTCGGGTTAATCAAAGTTTACTTGATTTATGGTGTTTTTGGGTTACGGATAGATTTGTTTTAGTTGTAGTGTGGACTGTATAAAGGTAATATGATACAGCTTCTGCCTTCGACTTCGTTCACGTAAAAATATTTCTTACGGGGTAAAAAGTAAATATCTTACTTGTTAAAACAGGTTTTTAATTAGCTGTATACCAATTTGCACCGAAATCCGTTTTGAAGTTTTAGAGTGACGCAGTAACAAACATTAACATAGATTTATCATCCAAATATAAAATCGAATACCATTCAATTATAAATAAATCTATACATTAATCTTCATGTATGTGGGTTATGTTTCTTAAAACAGTTCTTGAAGGTAAGGAAAGTCCCAAATCCGCACTTGGCCGGCGTGGTAGACTCAAGGTCTAACCTCTCCCTTCTCCTAGAGGAGACCCTTTGCCAGTAATGGGACATTAAATGGGTTCAATTTATTTATTTATTTATTTAATATCAATAAATCTACCACTGATATGCTTCAAGTATTTATTGAACCGAAATATTATGCCGAACAGTAAATCCTGTAAACAATAATAAATTTAATAGCCGCCTCGAGTAGTAAGATTTCAACACAATACAAATGGATTTTACAGGGAAGCTAATAAAACCCTTCGGCTCACAACGACCCTCATGGGATATTATGGGAAGATTTATTCATACCTTTATCTTTGCTCTTGTATAAAACTAACCGTATCTGTGTTGGTTTAGTTTGTGACTTGAAGGTCTAGGACCGATTCTTAAGTAGATGTTAATGCTAATGGCCCTATTAAATTTTTGTTCGAATACAATAGTCGAAAAATTTTGTAGAGAGCCTTGCGTGTACGGTTCGCGGCTAGTGGATGTTTACAAAATTCAGAATTTAGAAAATCAGTAACGCACATGCTTATTCAGCAGCTTGCTGATAATGACAAGTTTAATCTAGATAGATCTTCCATGTTAAGTTTCTCTTCTAAGTTTCCGGACCATATCTAGTTGTCGACGATCTCTTTAGCAACATCAAAATCCGTTCAGTAGTTTTAGATCTTTTGCGTTTTTGTGTTAGTAAAATAATTAATTACTTATAAATATTTGCGCGATCCACAAATAACTGTTTCGGTTCTGGTTATGCATTGTGTCCGTTGTTTGTATGTTTGTAAAATTCTAAGTGCGAGAGATGTCTTTTAAAATAATGTTTTAAAAAATCCTATATATTTTTTGACTGATTTAATATCAAAGGATATTAAATTTAATCGCACTGTCAACTTAGCGGTCTAATTTATCTTACGCTATTATTGAATATAGATAACTCATAGCTCAAGAGTCAACGTAATGAATTCTAAGAACTAATAGTTATCGGAATGACATTGGAAAATATTTTAATTTAGAAAATGTTGCTAGATTTATTTTTTAATCAGATATTAAAATTTAAATACTCTTCTGTTTAAAGTATAGTATTTTTTTAAAGTAGTCCATAGAAAATCTCTTACTATTAAATGCTTTATGAGACAGCGTTAGTAGTAAACCAAAAAAAGCTTGTTTGTTTGAACGCGCTTAACTCTTCCTGAGTTAAGCGCATTCAAACAAACAAGCTTTTTTTACTTTAGCTACTGAGCTTGAACTGAAAAAATATAAATTTTGTTAAAGAGTCTATTTATTGAGAAAAGTTAAATGCAACACTATGCCTAATGGGAGTGGAACAGACACAAAAATAGTTATGAAAATAAAAGCCCACGCGGACGAAGCCGCAGGTTTGCTAGTAGGTAATATCATCAAACACAAAAGAAGGAATTTACAAACAAAATGGAACTGGAGAACGTGTCAAAAATATCCACGGACTCGTACTATCACGTTTATACAAAGGAACACCTACACAGAGAACAGTTTTGAAATTTGTGAAAACTATGCTTTATACATGACAACATTTTGCACTAAATTACATTGAAGCGTGAAAGTATATGTAGAATTTTCGAGGAATTTTAGTTCACTTTTTGGAATAAAGTAGGAAAATGAGAATTTAAATGTGCCATTGTGTTTTGTTTCTTTTTTCGGTTATCTATCCCTCTGAATAATTATTGTCTTATATCGGGCGTTACATGAATCTGTTATAACAGAAACAGGCCTGATAATGAGGTATATTATTAGTACATGGGTCTAAGTATAAAGTACATATACTTACATAATAGTAATTATAAGTGGGTGTACGCAAATGTCTATGTGTGCTTATTATGTCACTTATTGTGTTAAATTTTAGCTGAAAATGTATGAACTGTCTATTTACATATTTAATTGGACCTGAAAACGAAATGATTGAATCTCTAATTTGCTTTAAATAATGTAGGCGTCGCACTGAAATTGAATTCAATAACATTAGCACATTAAAATATAGAAGATATTCATGTAAAACATGTCTATTAATAAAATGTTTGTCGTATTTAAATACTGAAGAAAGTATCCTGTATGATGACAAGATATTTATTAAATTGAGGGCATGCAAAGTCCCCAACCCGCACTTGGCCAGCGTGGTCGACTCAAAGCCCAACCCCTCTCTCGTTTTGTTAAAAAAATACAATATTTGGATGTTAATAAAACAAAGTAATTTTGTAAAGGTCGTATAAAATGGTTTTCTCTGGTCTCTGCCTACTCCTATAAAAATAAGGCGTAATTTTACGTATGAATGTATTAAAAATATATTATCGTCAGACGTTCCACAAAAACTACAATCGATTGTACAAAAAGAAACCAAGTTTCAAGTTTTCGAACATATCAAAAAGAAAGTAAAACTTTGTTCGTAAGTATTCTGTCCAAAAGAAAATACCGAGAACAAGTTTTACAAAACTTCTTTTACTAATAAAACTAGTGTAGTATTCAACTGTTTCGAAGTAAAAATAACTTTGGGTGTTTTTCAAACGTTTCTTCATAAAGTCTTCGTCACTGGTAGATTTTTTTTAATTGCTGGTAATATTTCATAACGTTTTGGCCTTTATAGCGTATAATTATTTGGGGGTGTTAACCTCTGAGGAGAATAATATCAATATTATCTCGTTATTAGTGTATATAATCTATTACTGCCTCCGACTGACGTGGCACACCAATATGGTTCGCCTGCTTATTCCATGGTTAAAAAGTAGCTTGGATTATAAAGAACTTAAAAAAAAACTATTCTTAGATTTTCATTGATTTCATTTAGCAAATGGTTAGTGGTACCGTTGCTCGAACCGCCCAAAAGACTTCAAAACGGTGAAACCAGGACTATTACGCTGTCACCCATCTATGGAATGATCGCGTCATTATTTGAGATCCACGGATCATTTCGTATAACTAAAATTTCAACTAGCATTATTGTGACTATAAACAAAGACACTTCGTGAATTTTTGCCTTCCTTGCAGCGACTTCCTCTTACGCCCAGTTATATAAAGTAAAATAGCACATACTCTACCATTTAGTTTTAATGCTTATCAGTAATACACTAAACGTTCAGCCATATTGTTCAAACGTGCCGCTTCACTCGGCAATTCATCTGCCAAACGGAGTGATTAAAGCGAATTGCTTCGTATTGTACAACTGTGCTCTATTAGGAGAGATTCACGGCACCACTGTTCAGATTAATACAGTTATTTATTGTTTATTGTTGTGTATCATTGGAGTTTAGATGTATTTCATTTATTTAAAAAATGTCATCTAACCCGAGACTTAATGACCAGAAGCCGGAAACAAAGTCGGGTCCGATAAAGTGCTATTGGTATTTTTAGATTTCAATTATAAGTATTTTAAACAGTGGCCTGAAGTTTGCTATAGTCCTGGGTATATGGCAACTCTCACTCTATTACGTGGGGCTATAGTCCCACGTAGTAGAGTGAGAGTTGTAAATGGTGAAACGCGGGTGAATTTAATACAACTTTCCTATACCTTCGGGTATGACAAGTGAGATGTTATGTATATTATATGTTTAGAAATGAAAGAAGACTTCTAATTAGTAGAAAGCGTTGATGAATAGAAATAATTATTTTGGCGACCATTTTAACCATTTTCACCTCTTTAAAATGAGTCTAAGTTTTTATTCAACAACAATCCAAGTCTAAAACCATTAACGTGTAGATGAACCCTTAGCAACGTTCAACATTCAATGTCTGTGAACTAAACGATAACACGATTTGAATAATACTAAAAGCCTGTGCTCAAGCTGAACGATTCTCACACGACTTACTTCAATAATGTTTTTTATTTAAATGGAAATGGAAAAGAATGTGTTTCTTATTTTTTATACAGAAATGTGTTTATTCTGTTCTGTTATGTGGTAATCATTTGAGGTCCTTTTAGCTTTGTATGGTTTTACAAACTTTTATATTTGTTTCGTATGCCCAATAGTAAATTGAAAAGTTTCTCAAACTGACTGATGTTGTTGTTTGGTGGTGTTTTTCATATGGCCCATTTAAATTCAATCTAGATCTGACAAGTCGTTTTGGATGTATTGTTAAAATGCGTAATTTTGTTGGCACTGATGATGGTCATGTTTGCTCAAAGTACTATTAAAGTGTCTATTTGCTTTGGGGCCGATATCTCTTGCAAGACTTAGTAGGAAATATAGCTATATGGCTGAAATGTACATAAACTAGGCACATGTGCATTACCTGTTCTAACTTTCAATAGCATTATAACATTAGTATAAATACCAGTTTTAAAAGACTAACGTTCTTAACTTTGAAAATGGAAAGCATACTGCAATACTTATACATTTTATTTCAAAATCCTCACTAAAATGCTTATCAAAACACTCTACTGCATCTAAAATAACGAAACACTTTGAATACGTATACAAACAAAGCCACGCTTCAGTATGTGGCAATAACAGTAAAATGTAAATGTTTCGCTCTACAGATACACTGAGCGTTGCAAATTGAGCTGACTGTCGTGCACTGTAGGCTAAAAGAAACGGAATAAGTTTTTTTTATAGACAATATGGGAAAACTGTGGTAGACCTTTTATACTGTGGAAGAAAATGTTTTAAGTGCATAATAAAGAACTTAACTGTGAATAAGTTTTTTTTATAATTGAAACATTATATTTTCAATAATCATTTACGGTCACTGAGTGGGTCCTAGATGACAGAAAACGATAGTTAAAGAGACTTAGAAAGAGATGGCGAGATGAATTAAACTTTCATACAAAGATTGCCTTAAATAGCTTAAATAGATAGAGATTTTACAAAACATTTTAGTAGACAAGCGTTTGCTATGTGCCATATATGGCAATAGGTTTGCTAGAGTGTAAGCTTATTGCCTAGTATCGGGTTAATGTTGTTTCACTGCGGAGCAAAAGTTTTCTTTGTTAAGGTGTCAGTTTTGTCTCTCCTTTTTTATATGGAACTTAAAGTATAGACGACAAAAAACGCACGTATTACAAAACATATCTGCATTCATATTGAGGTATAATAAGCATCTATTAAAAACAAGACAAACTTAATTAAGAACTTATAAGTTAAGAAAAATATTTAGTCTTTAAAATAATAACTCAGAATCCACAGTATCTAGACGATATGAAGACGTAAACTTTACGACACGCTCCACTTCTATAAACATATAAACATTCAACACAAAGACGGCAAATATATGACGTAAAAGTTTAACTACCGTATTTATTACAAATGCAGTAGCGAGTAAATATACGTCGACAAAGTAGAAGACATAAAAGAGAAAAGGTAATAAGGATATAGTATGAAAAATATATACTCAAAACTGGGGCGAGCACCTTTGCATACAATATGTAAGCATCGCTAGCATACAAAACTGATAAAGTTTTGCAGTATGTTTTAGGAAAGAGATAGGTGTTTAAATATCAGACGAGTTTTTAAATATAATAAAATAATTTACATAAATATACCTGTCTTGTTCTGCATACGTTTTAAGGCTTTATTGCTCTATCAAAGATAACAAATGAAAAACATTTTTTTTATATAGCCACTAGCTGACCCGCGCAACTTCGCTTGCGTCACGTAAGAGACAATGGGTAAATTTTTTTCCCGTTTTTGTAACAATTTTTGCTGTTACTCTGCTCCTATTGGTCATAGCGTGATGATACATAGCCTACAGCCTTCCTCGATAAATGGGCTATCTAAAACTGAAAGAATTTTACAAATCGGACCAGTAGTTTCTGAGATTAGCGCGTTCAAACAAACAAACAAACAAACTCTTCAGCTTTATAATATTAGTATTAGTATAGATTTTCTGTGTTCCACTACTGAGCAAAGGCCTGTCCCCTAGACTTCATAACATAATGAAAGGAATTTCAATATTCGATCAAATTACACTGGTCTAATTCTGTAGACGATTTATAGCTAGTTTTATTGCTGTAGCAAAGATTACAATTAGCTAACTTTGTTAAATATGATAAAATGATCTAACGTTGACTAATTTCCGTAGGAGTTAAAATCGATGAATGGATTATAGAACGCGAAAAAAAAGTAAGTAGGTAATTTGATTGTGCTTAGTAAGTAAGGAGTGGACAGATAGGGCATTGAAAACGGCCGTTGTTAGGCGAATCAATTAACTCTGAATGTTTAGTTCAGAGTCCCATGGATTCCGAGAAGTATGGGCTTCCACGTTTTTTATTGCTTGGTTTTCATAACTTCGATTAAATTGTTCTCAACATACATATGTTGTGATATATTGTCTGACAGAAAAGCTTATTGAAATTTGTTTAAACAAATATTATACAAATATAGGCATAAAATTCACATTCGAGTTTCAATGAATTAAAAAAATTGGCCCATCTAACTGTTTATTTTGGTACAAAACTTTATTATAAAATAAAATTTGCTAATACTCTGACTAATTAGGTTAGGTTAGGTTAGGTTAGGTTAGGTTAGAAATATTAACCTGTAAAAAGAAAAACCCTGGCAATCCAACAAACTTGCTCTTTAAGCTTAAAGTACCAGAATTTTGGCCTGAAATTTAAACCCCTTATTTTGCTGGCTTCAGAATATTGTAGATACATCCAATAGGTTTTTCATAACATAGATGCAGGCTTACGAGCCAGTATATAATAAAACCGCATCGTCACAGTGCACCGCTAGAGCGTTAAATCGATAGCTGCGACCAGCTGCTAGCACTGTGCTAGTTCAGGGTTGATACTCATTTAAAATATACTATCTGCCACGGCTTTGCCTGGGTTTTGCTTGGCCATTTATATACCTTCTTTGAATCACTCTATTCGTGCAAATTGCCTGAAAATAAGTAAAAAATTTGTATTTATTACTATCAGATAACCCGACCCCGCTACAGAACTATGCTGGGTTGTCGGACGGTTAATAAATTTCTTTAGATTAAACGTTCTGATATTATCCTTTTTTGGACGAAACCTTTAAGTGTGTAGAACACTACATTTTGGCATTCTGCAGGACCGAACACAGTTGTAGAGGATGTTGCTTTTTGGCTAAACAAGAAGCAAAATCGTTCGACAACAGATTTCGAGAACAGAGATTTTTTTCATTTACCCAATTATTAAAACCCCGACGCACTTACCATCAGTTTAGCGTTACTGCGTAAAAATGTATGTACACAGAAAATTCTGAAAAGAGACATCAACTATAAATGATTCTGAATCTTTGAGAAAAAAGCGTTGATTATAACAATAAGATCTCCACTTTTCACCAAAAAAATATGAATTACTTCCACATTACTATACTGGCAGCCCTAGCGGTATTGCTTTCTATTATGTACGCCGCTCCACTGTGTCACTGGTGTCTTGAAAAAGTATGAGCTTGGCGGTAATTTAATTTCAAGTCTAAAACTTATTATTACAGTCTCAATTGCAATTTTTACACAAATTGACTTAAGAAGTATAATGTCTACCAATTACCAATCCCAATATTTACTTTCCAAAAGAGGAAGTAGTACAAACCATTTTTTTTTAATCTTATGCTTACGTGTTGTGTATTTATCGCCATTATTGCGATCGTCATCACTTAGTTTGTTGGAAGTTTTGACGCCGTATTTATGCATTGATTAAGTAAGCTGCCTAGCTAGCGGTCTTCCCATAACATACAAAACATGAACGTCAAAAACTACAATCTAAATATTCAGAGTAACTAAACTACGTTAGGGAAAATTATCTCTGAATAAATCAAAGATAAAAGTAACAGGCGATCGCTTGACCAGCGTGGTGTGTTCAAGAGTCAAGACACAACCTCTTACCTCTCCCTCATTCCGAGAGAAGACCCTTGCCCAAAAGTGGGACAGGGGCTAAATTAATTTACTTTTCAGCATTTGTAGGAATTGGAAACGTTTGCAATTATAGTGCTGACCATTTGCGTTTGTGAGAGACGTATTATGGAGCCTGCATTTCGATATTAATATATTGTCAGGTACATATTGCGGTGCTCTCAAATCAATGCAGTATGTTGCGATATTATATATGTTAGGCATAAACGTATATTGGAGTAATATTGGATGTTACTGCCCCTGGTCTGGGCGACATTGAATACAACTACTGACTACAAGGTCTTGGGTCCGACCCCGTGTCTGGGCAAATTGCTATAAGTATTTTCTAATTTTCATTTTTGTATGAAAATTTGATATAGCAATAATTCAAATAAGTCCTTTTGGTTTTTGAAACCAGTAATGGTGAGGCAACGAAATAAGCTTTTGCACTTGAAACATACAAATATGACAGTGTCTACATATTTTTACTATTGTCTGTAGCACGAACAAAATTTTATGTTGAATTATGTGTGTTTCACCTTTAAAATGTCACATTTATTTTAAAACAAACAACTTCTCTTTGAAATTAGCAATTACTCTAACTCATTATGTTAGTTCTCGTTTATACAAAAGTAGAATTCTTGTGTGAGAATTAAAAATGTTACGCAATTTGTTTAATTTTACGAAAATAATTGTATAATGTTTATAAAAACACTATGTTAGTAGATGTAGTTTATTCGTTTAGTTGGAAAACAAAAATTGTCGTACTGTACGTTATAATCATAGTATGCTTTGTAAAATAAGTAACTCTATTTTAAAAATTGTTGGCACCTATTTGACAAAATTTGCTCTGTTCTTTATGTAGCCAAATATATAATATGGGTACACTATGACATTGTCAACGGAACTCTTATGAATGAAAATAATAAAATGACTTTCTATTAAGTTCAGAGTATAAAAAAAATGGTATTCATTGTTGATTAAATTTTAATAGTAATATTTAAATTTGTAGACATGAGCTCGTGACTGTACCACTACAAAAGTTGTAGCCATCCTAATTTTTTTTTAATTGCATTAAAATTATGTCGTCATCGCATTATATTATGTCCAGTAATGTACCACAGAAACCATTACTCAACCATCAATAAAATAACAAGAGTACCCCCAAAATCTAAGGTTTGAAAGCTTTCAAACAGCAAACTATTAAACAAAGTACGCAAAACTTCAAAATTTGAATTTTAATTAAAATATTCAATTATAAACGTTTTACATATTTGCATCAGAACGTCTAAAGTTTGAGTGTGCCTGCATTTAGAGCTGGTTCAAGCCATAAACTAAGGCACGAACGAAACTGTTTGCTTTCAGTTTACTAGTATCATTTATCTTATACCGCCGCGGTCTATAGCTTTATGGCTTGTATTATATTAAGGGCAAAAAGTGTCTAGTATTTGTAGACCCTATAAGTTATTTTGCTTACACGCGACGTCTCATCAAAATCTGTTAAGCAGTTCTGGCGAGTTTAAGTATCAAACATCCAGACAATCATCTAAACATCCAATCTTGTGCATTTATAATATTAGGTAGGTTTATCTGAAACCAGGTTTTCAACTATCTCCAACTTAAATTTCTCGAAACTCCATCCAGTGTCTGGCAGTGCATGAATCAGACAAACAGATTTACGTTCACAATATCAAAAAAAAGAATAAATTAAAATTATGACTTTCTCATAAACTCAGATTCAGACTTTACATTCTTTCAGATTTTATCTCACCGCTATCTCCTACGAATCAGACATCTACTAAACGTTAGAATCACATATGCTGGTGGTCAACCAGCCCTCCTTTGTTCTAAGTTCAGGGAAATTGGGGCGCTTATTGTGCATACTACGTAGAGTGAAGGACTGTGGCCGTTCTACTCGTACTGGTTACGGAACTCTGTTTAAAGCTCTTAGGAGCTATTACGACGTCGTCGGCATTTGAGTATAATAATGTGTTAAAGTTTTGGTAACGAGGACTATGATTGTTTTGCAGTATAATTAGTGATTTATGTGTTTTTTGTTCTCTGCCTACTCCTATGGGGATAAGACGTATGTGTATGTTGATTAGAAAACAGATAAAAAGCTGAATTATAATTTGGTCGAGGCTTCAAACCCGAGGCACAATAAAGACTTTATCCAAGATACATATTATTATGTTTGTTAAAAATAACTGTCACTTGTTCTAACGGTGAAGGAAAACATTGTAATGAAAGCTTGCATGAATAAGAGTTTTAGAAGGAATGCAAACTCTCTTGTCCGCATTTAGTCTGTGTGGTGGACTCAAGTCTTAATCCTACCCTTTATGTAAGCGTCTTCTTTCACAAAGGGAGTAGGTTTAAGCCTTGCCTAGCACAATCCTAGTGTGTTAAATACGAGTACATCTAACTATTTCCATCAGATCAAAAGCTTCACTACAAATTTCAACACACTAGTTCACAGCCTCTAACCACTACATCTTTAAGCAGAAATTAACATAACCTTAAACGTTCTAAGCGCCATAGGGTGAGCATTTGAGCAACTAATATCAGTAGCAACGTGCAATTAAAGTGAGCGGTGACACAGAAAATTAATTCTGAAGGCGTACTTTGGAAGGAGGGGGAGTCGACGAAGAAATGGAAATGTAAGTAATATTTAAACTTTTAATGTTGGTTTATGTTTTGAGTAGCATTTAGTCATACATCCTGATATAAGGTTTTAAAACGATGTGTTTTGTTCAGAAAAAAATGATCCTCTGGCATACTTTTTTGTAAATTAAAATATTTTTTTGTTTTCAATGAAGAAATAAGGTAATCGAAAATATATGCGATTTTATATGGAAACTTAGCAGCGAATTTTTAAACAAATTAAGTCAGCAAAATGTAAATATATACACAAAGTATTTGCAACATTTTTATAGTTTCGGTACCGTTATAAAATACTTTTTAAACATCATTAAAAATAAATATACTGTAACATACCACAAATATGAAATTGTAAAACCACTCAAATGAAACGCAGAACATAAATTTTCATTGTATTTATACATCTAATAACGATCTATCTTCATTACGAAAAGCATTTTCCTCATACGCCAAAAAAAATTAAACGACGTCGTGAATTAACAAGCGCCTAAAATATATTTCATAGCAATAACACTCGCGGATGCGAGCTAACCGCATCGCTTCAGGCGTTTCTGTAACAACCGTTTAGGTAATAATTTATGGTATACTTTAATTTTAATTAACAGGATTCCCGTCTTGACACCAAAACCAGTTTGTGATGGCCCGCCATTGTGAACGTAATGCAAATTATTTCGGGAATTTGTGATTTATTTGAGGCTTAGCGTTAATTTAGAAGGTTTTTTCAACGCTGGCTTATCGCTGCTGGGTGCTACGAGCTGTATTAGAGTGGAACGTTGCTTCGTTAATTTCGAATAAATTGCTTAGATATTTTCTTTGCTTCTGAAAAATATTTTAATATAATCAAGTAAGGTATTAAGTTGAGCTTACCTAATTGGGAAACAGTACACGTTTTTTACTTTTTTAGAAAATTTTGTATTCTGCTCATAATTGTCTCATTAATCATTCTAAGCTGGGCCAAAGACTAAGCTAAGTGCTAGAAGCCAGATCTCATTAAACGTATAAGTCTGAAGCCGGTATTAAATACACACAATTTAGGATTCGATTTTCTCAAGATTATTAGGTTGTCTCAATTAAAAAGACCTTTGTACATAATACAAAGACTCAAATTAAATAAGAAACTCTACATCTCACATTTCCCCTCAAGTTTTAACTAAACTAAATTATTTACTTCAGTCTTTAACGAACTAAAAACAAAGAAAATTAAACTCTAAGGACCCCTTTAAAAAGCTTTTGGAAACACTTTATTTATTCCCTCACCGCAATTGTTTAAGTAGGCTCTTTTCTTTAACACTAATTGTCTGAAAACACTCGTCAAGTTTAATTAGGTTTAATTGCGATGTTTTCGTTCTATCAAAGGAGAGAGACAAGTTTCTTACGTTAAATAAGGACGGGTTTATCGAAGCAAATATTATTAGTAAAGATTTGTGCAGACTGTGATACAAATTTCGGTAATTTAACATTGCTAGTGGGTAGTGAAAGTCAAATGGTATTGGTGAAATTTTCGAAATTTTGTATGAGAAATTGAAGAATACTTGAATGGTAAGGCAATGTATAATACTTCGAAGAGTTCTGTTAGCATATTTTGAAAGAAAAGTCCCATACGCGTACATAGTTAGCTTTGTCTCACTATTGTTGTAGGAGAAGACATCCGCCCGTCCATAAGTGAAATAGTACAGACATTTAATTAACTTACTATTTATTACAATATAATATGAACAATATGGAGTACATCTACGCTGCTCATTTTGTCTCATTAAATCCTTTACACCCTGTACACATAGAATGTTTCACAAAACTTCCCATGTTGCGCAACAAAAACATTTCTCCGTACACATTCAACAGCAAAAACAACAAAATAAACAAGTTTCATTGACTTAATTCTAGTTAACAAGACGTTAACAAACGAAATTCGTACACTCAGTGATTTACTTCCGAGTTCGTATCAAGTTACTCCTTTGAACTCACATGCTCATCAACTTATTATGTGTAATTTGTGCTTCGAATTTTGTTTTTTGTTTTCTAATTAAATAATTTTTTGTTATTTGTTTAATGAGGACGATGGA
This sequence comes from Anticarsia gemmatalis, assembly GCF_050436995.1. Lineage (NCBI taxonomy): Eukaryota > Metazoa > Arthropoda > Insecta > Lepidoptera > Erebidae > Anticarsia > Anticarsia gemmatalis. The sequence continues at coordinate 6,799,307 of NC_134768.1, read as the reverse complement.
AGAGTATAATTTTTAACTAATGTTAAGTAATGCTTACGCGGGTTAACTGTCGAAAAGTGTCTTCAAGACGCCATGAACCTTTTGTTCAAGCAAGCCGTATTGCCACTTTTGTTCAAGTGTAGTAATAAACCTGTTCTGTAGTGTAGTTTCATAGAAATTCAATTACATATTAAAACACGATCTGTATACACAATTGTTATACTTAATTCATAAAATAATATTGTAAACACTTCCTACCTTTTTAAATAAAACTGAAGCAAAAGCTAACATAGTAAGGTCTTCGAAGAGACTAATGTAATACTATCCCACAGAGCAGTCTCTCTTCTATCGGATCAAATATCTAGAGATATTGAGTTCAGTTATAGATACAATCGTACGTCTGTTACAACAAACTTTTATAGTTACTAAGATAGTTAGCAGCAATTATCTAAAACTAATCTTTTGTGGTATAGCATTTTGCGGTCCGATTTGCCAAATTTTCATTAATTTGCATTTGGAGATTGTTATTGATTGTTTCTGTTGAAATATTATAGGTATAAGGAAGGTTTAGTTTCGAGCATAAACTTGCCATTTATTACTATGAATATGAAATGAGTCAAAAACATTTAGGAGAATTTGTACATCGATGCAACCTACCACTCTAGGCGAAATTGGCGAACCAAAATTGTTATTTCGTATCAATGACAAATGGCTCTCCGTATAAAATCGCTTTAAATTCCCCATTCAAAACACAAACCCACTAAAGGAACAAATGTAGTTTCATCAAACAATACTTGACAATCCAGCGTCACAATAATGCAATTGGCACTACAATCGTCGAGATAAGAGAATCCTCCTTGATGCTACAACAGGGGTACTGTGAAAACGCCCTGATTGCTACAGCCGTGTTCGTAACACAAACACACGACGTACTATTGAAAGTCGAGCCATTGTCGTTTTTGTTTCACGTTCTCAGCAGTTCTGAGGGTTACTTCTACTTGATGATAGTTCGCAATGAAAGCTATTTTTGTATGAATGGAGTTTTACGTTGATGGCAGTTATATCCACTGGCAGTTATAACTACTAATGTACAACTAAGGTTATTTAGTAGTTAAGTTTTCAAATAAAATTCCTGTTAAAATTGAAAAGTTATTATGATAGCCTTGCATGAATTAAAAGCATTACTTTTTGTAATTAGGTAATAGATTTTATTTATACAATTAAGCCTGGAGATAAATAATAAAACCTTGCAATTTTGCTCTCTGTTATTTTAACACTGAAGAGCGACTTAACAAAAAAAATCGCGTTAGACAAACCAACCAAGAAATGCTTAATGACATAAATATTTTGTTTCCACGGATTACCAAAATAGCTTTTATTGGAGTTAATATTTATGTTTTCATCGAAGTTCTTATCACAACTCGAGGAAGTAACACCATTAAATTGAATTTCAAATCTACACTTAAGCCGGATTAATCAAGAAGATCTTTAGTCAGTACAAACGACGAAACCTCGAATTACAATAATTCAAACCAGTAGTAATCCATTTGATGTGCCTCCAACTAAAGTAAACGTTTATTTTGCCAACAGCTTTGTGTCAAAGCCATAAATGAAATGTAAATTGCTTGGTTAAACAAAGACCCGCCGTATGATTTCCCATGTCGGGTCTAGATCTCGAATTCTAGACAAAACTTGAGTGTGTTATAGGGAGTGGTTTTACTATACAGGGTGATAAAAGTGTCGTTGTTGGTAAAAATAATTTTTGAATGTTTCCTTGTTGATAAAATTTTGGTTGAACCTACACACATGCCAAAGTAAAATTTTACTTTATTTCCATGAGAGAACTGAGGTAAACGAATTTAGTTCGATACAAAAAATTAAAAGATTTGTAATATAAAAATATTTTCTTTTCGAAATTTTACATAACAAATGAAAATGTGTGAGCGTAATCCATTGTTATATTAAATTTTCCAAGAAAACTAGCATAAGTAATCTGCTTTTTTATACCTTAACATAATATATTATTCAAATAATGAGTTCAGATTTCTGCGACCTACATCATTAAGCCTCAAAAAGGTTTATTTACAAAATAAGACCTTACAAAAAATATTTGTCCAATTTGGCACCAGCTCCCGAGACTTGGTTAGAGAAAAAACACTAACACATGACAGATAGATGTTTTCCTCTTCGGAAAGACTGATGTCGGACGGCTAATGCTACGGTCATTTGTTTGGTCCAAGCTGTATTAATACTGCGGGCGCTGACCGGAGACGCTTTGTTTTTATTATTGAGGGTTGGTTTTGGAGTTATGGCTCAATTTTAAGCCTTAAATTTTTACTGTTATAGTTCCCTTTGGAATTTATACTGATGACTGCTTTCTTGTGGACCCATATTACCATTAGAGCTGATTAAGTTTACCGAACAAGATTGCTGTAGATTTACTGTTTATAAAGTATTAAAACATAGACGTAATGTAAGTACGTTTCGTATCGATCTATGTAAGTACGTTTGAGGTTTCCTTCCATTATGAAAAAAATATTTAACTTTTACTTTAGTTAAACAATTCTTAACAGTTCTTTAGAAACGCACAATTAATGCGTATAGAATGGAAAAAAGCACCTGCGCAAATAAAATCTTATAAGAAAAATGAGTTCAATAATAAAGATAAAATAGGTCTACAAAATAAACAAGAGTCACAAATTACATTTTCATTGTGTAACCGCCTTAAGTTCATGTAAAAGGGCAAAATGGTGTTGCTTAGGTAATAAGGTAATTGACACATTAAGTCGAAACTAACGACGGAATTTAAATGAGGCCTCATCTGAAATTTGCTCTTATCTTGTATTAACATAATGATTATCATTTACTACGCCTTCGGGCTCATTACCACAAGACAAAATACTTTGAATATGAGACGTTTTTAGATTTTAAAAATATCCGAGCAATGTACGATTTTAATGTTAAATTTTAAATAAAATATTTGAAATACTTAATTCAAGACACTAAGGATATTTAGCAAAATGACTTTAAAGTCTTGTCTTGTCTTTAAACTAAATGAGGTTCAAAATTGGCCTAAAGATTATTTCAAGCTGAGAGTATCTGGTTCTACGTAATAAGTGTTAAGTTTACTTACGCCATGGACATATTTTATTCGACAAAGTTAAATTGTAGATAATTTTATCAATGATCAACGATTTGTGTAAATAAGTCGGCTATTGAAAAAACTACCTATGAATATTCAAGAAAAACCCAAGTACAGAAACTCCTAAGATTCTTCTTCGTGTCAATAGTTTTTAAAGAAATATTTTTTTCCTTAGATTTATTCTTCTACAATCCAATCCAGTTGAAGGCTTTAATCAAATCTTTATATTAACACAATACAAAATAGAAATCTCTCATCAAGAGAAATACCAACCGCGTAGGTCTAAATCATGAAAAAAAAACCGATAAGACTAGGTTTATTTCAGAAGCACGGTTCCGTACTTTAAAAATGACTATGATACATATAATTTACTACATCTACTATTGAACATTCTATTTTTTTATCAGATATTTAACAAAAAACTTGCTTGAATTTTCTACATATGGATACAATAATACAAATAAAATATGTCACTACAAGTATCATAAAGAGACATATAAAAATAACCCTCAGGCAAGATATTCTGAAAATCGCTCTGACCAAATCATAGATCATAGACAAAGGCTTGTAAAAATAGATTTGGTCGAATAATAGGCCGAGAAAAAGCAATTTTACGAATATCTTCAGGGAACACTAAAAAACTGCCAACGCAGAAGACGTAGCCAGCGTAATCTTTGTTGAAAATCAAATGAAATTTATTCAACAAATACGCTTCAATTGGCTCTTACAAAACGAGAAAATTTTAGGAAATGAACCGAATTGAATATTTTTTTGATAATGACGTCGCTTTATCGTTTGACAGAGATGGGAGTCTTGGGGAATATTGTTTCCGTGTTGGACTCGAGTGGAAATTGGATGTGGATGTCGTAGTCCGGCAGTGAGAATTAATCTTCATCGATCATCGTGCAATATTGTTCAACGTGTTGCGCTATTTATGGCCGGTATTGTTTGTTGATTGAATTTATAAAGATACTCTTATTAATAGCCACGGGACATAACGATTTTTGAGTTTATGTCTACCCCAGAATAATAATCTGGCCTTTCTACGGATGTTTGTTGTGATTACAAAAAACCCCCGAAAATATGCTATTAAACTCTTTAACAATACTTGTAAATACTTTTGTTATTATTTGTACATAATAGAGGTTTCATTATAACCTATAACTGTTGTGTGGGAAGCTGAGCATTATTACTACCACACCATCCTATTCTCACCGTGATGGAATATTCTCCTCGCCTACGCTTCAAACACGTATTGTACACCAAATTATAAACAGAACAATTGCTGTTGTATTGCTAAAAGCAATTTCTTAGAACCTTTTATTGCAACAGGAAAAATCTGCTCATCATACAACCAGAACCTGCTTAATGGAACAACGAATAATTTTTCATACCACCCATTTGAGCATTATTCAAATGAATAACCAATGAATCCCATGAAAAAATATTTGCATGGTGTATTCTAACCACAATATTTCCTGCAATGACCAGACGAATGACATCAATAAGTAATAAATTTTATCTTTCACAGACAGTCTCCAAAATCGATTCTTTCAAACGAATTGTTACTTCACAAATTCGAGTTATTACCATAGACCATCTTCGTTTACTAGCTGTCCTATTGCTATTGTAATAAAGTCGAAAATTGCTTGTCGGACAGCTGTTTTCTGCTAGTGTTTTTGATAGACTTGCTGGCTTAGAGCCAATGTATGTGTCAATCATTTATTACCTCTCCCCATTGGTTGTTTCATAATAAAACTTGGTTTGATTTTCCAAAAATGACGAAGAATATTTTGTTAGTATATACACTTGAGTGCCATTTCGGTATAAAAGCAAATAAATTATTATTTCATTGAAACGAATGTGCGTAAAAGATTTTGTTTTCATCTTACGGCCAACGGACATCCTGCTAGAAATTAATTTATTCGTCTCACCCGGAAATCATGGATGATAATTTGTTACGACGGTCTACATTGCGCAATGATTAAAGTGGTTGTCACGCTACTAGAAATGCGTCGGAAAGCCAGGGTTTGGTTCCCACACGAAGCAACTTACTTGTATTATCCCCTTTAAGTTATTTCTGGTGAAATGGTACTTTGTGCCCGCTTGTTTGTAAAAGTCATCAAGAAATAACAGAGAGCAATATTCTGAGTATTTTCTGTTTTCGTTAGTGGGAAGTGGTCTCACATTTTAAACGCAAAAGACAATATATTACTTTACATTTGGCGCTCAAGACAACTCTTATTAAATAAAAAATAAATTTACTTTAAAAACAACTGCAATCGTACTTTTTGTAGTTACAATATTTCAAATAACTACTAACGAGCTACCAAGGGGCTAGTTTCAGAGCCAGTGGATTATAACCATCTGCGGCCCGTCAGACTTCACTATCACACGATATTACTGCCATAACTGCACTTTAAACGCGGCAATAACAATATGTAAGCGTAAACTAAGTGCCAATTAAGGTAGCTTTAAATGGCAAGTGGAAGAGCAGTTAAAGAGTACAAAGTGTCGCACTAAAGTCGAGTTATGAGTTTGTTGGCATCCGTTATGTAAAGGTTTTGATGAAACTTGAAGACTGAATGAAGAAGATAAAGAAATTTTGACGAAATTTCTAACTTCCTCGACATTTCTTAGAAACTACTAGTTAGTAATATTAAAAACTCGTTTAATAACATTAATCAAACGCCAAAGTCGTTCCGTTTCTATGAAATTTTCATGGTTATTCAGTTGAAAATAATTTTCGTGAAGTGCATATGGTAATGGACTCGCCACCTATTGCATGGGACTAAGTTTGTAAATAACGAAACGTGGTCGCGTTTTTGCAGAGGCAAACACCTTCGCTTAGAGATGTAACGTATGTATTATTGTATAGAAACAATGCCGCGAAAACGAAGCCTTTTTCAGTTCAAAATAGAACATTATTTTAAGAGACTTTGCGTTGCAAGAAATTTATAAATGTAAAGCAAATTATTTTTAAGTATTTATTAAGTTTGAACTACCAAAAATAGCTCTCATTGACACTAGCGATACACAGTTAATGCAAATAACTTCAAGTTTGACAGATTACTGAACGAATAGTCTGAAATTCTTATTCTATCAGCAATTCTTAGTCAAGAAACTTGAAGAATATTAATGGAAAAAACACAGTGTGATCGTAAACATATTTTCGCCATTCTCTATCCGCATATTCAATTCAGATTTTTGGATATTAGGCAAATCGGATACTCTTCCACGCGTAAAATTGAACTGTCTTTGGTATTTCTTGCATTATCGGAACATTTTCCGGTAGAGGGCGCTTTAGTTGTGTGACCTGGTTTAATAGTTCTTTATTAGGTTGGAACACGTTTTAGACGCCGAGGTAATAGACTGATGGGAATATTATTCATGTTTGAATATTGTCAGTGAATAATGTTTGGGAAGATGGGAAGGGATGGCGGAACTATGTAGTCTTTCAACTACACTATGACTTGTAATTTTTTTGTTGTACGTTGACACATAATGTAGGTACGGTTTTCGTATTTACTGCTTACTCTAATACATTGTATTATTTAATTTATTTTGAAATAAGGACATTTTGTATGACATGGCAAAAGCAAGAGTGCTGTAAAAAATATTTCCTAGGATATACTTATAAACCATCTTTGTAGCAACCGACATAGGTTCAGTAATTTGGCGTCATAAATATGGATATGGTATGAAATGAAACAACAAACCGATTCGGTAAATTATAATATAATTAACCTCAAAAGTACTTTCAAGTTACTCTGTCATTCACACGATTAACAGATTTGTCAAAAAACGATTATACATGTACTTCACAAATCTCAGTCACCGATTTACTCCTACAAATGTACACTGACTTACTCGTATATTTTCAAATGTCATTCAAATTGGAGCAAGACGTAGAAAGCACATAAAAAAGTTATATTGCACGTATTTATTTTTGATACCGAAAGTTATAAAAATGTAAATCTTTGAATAGATTCTAAGGAGGAATGAATGGAGACATGCCTAGTGTGGCCTTTAAAACAGCGGATGATAACAAACTTGAAGACTCTTAAATATTACAATGATAAGTTGAAAACAAAATAAAGAATGTCGATACTCAACAAACAATAGGATAGCGGTCTCCAGAGAACAGTAGTGTTTATATTTATTTTACGAAAGAAAAAACAGTGCGTGGAACGTAAATGTGGCAACTACGGGGACTTTAAGGATTAAAAATCATTTAGGTTTCTTATGGTATTTTCCTTCATCACTTTTGCACGCGATAAATATTTCGAAATACACACATCATTTTGGAAAGACATTTTGCACAACTCCCGCAATAAAAATTGCTCTTGTGTCGCTGGGACTTTTACAATAACGGATAAAAAGTACAACCACGACCTCCCGACGCAATGGTAGTCGCGTAGCGACCACCTTCCCCACTGCGCAACGGTGGTTGTCACATTTTTCTCTGCTATCACTGTTGTCTCTAAAGAAATGAATTTTTCATTTGACAGTACATTTTGCGAATGAAAACGCCTGACTCATGGCCCGCTGTCACCGGTACGGTTCACTAACAAGAAAAAGTACTTTCGAAATTGGGTATCAAAAGTTTTCTAACGCCGCCTTTGACGTGCTCTTTGCAAACGTTTGGCGTATGTACCGAAATATTGGATGCAATCCTTTCTAGATATGCTTGCTAAGTTGAGGAAGATGCAAATAAGTTGGTGATAGTTGCCAGAAAAGTTTAAGTTATGTATGCACTTGCTAGTTTTACTAAAAATATTATTGGTATTTTATGTGATGTTAATTTTTATAACATTTGAACATTTGAACTTGTAGGACTGGCTAGCAAACAAATTTGCCCTCAATAAATAAAAAATAAACTAACACATTCTTTCTAAGCTGACATCGGTATCGAACATCGATTGAGCGGACGAATAGACACGATGCTCTGTCACACAGACTCTATGCAGCTTCCCATAGCGACGGATTTTTCTACGAAAAACGCAACTGACGGTGCTTTCCACTTTGTTCAATTAAGCGAAACAGAAAAGTTAACCTTAAACTTTTTAAATCACCTTCCAGACATGCAAAGCCAAATTCCTACGAACTTCCCAAAATGTTCTGTTATCTGAATCGGAGTTATTAAGTCTCATAAACGTCATGCCATGAGTCGTATCTTGTATTATGTTTAATTTATGTCCCAAGTTTCTGTAGGTATTACTTTGATTCATTACAAGACAAGTGGATTAGAATTTACGTTGAATTAGATAATGTTTTAGGCTCAATAGAAGTAAGTTTGTTGAGATATTTTGCCTTTCAAGTAGCAGTTCTTAGCATAAAGACTCGCTGTGTTCTCATCCTACTATCCTACTAATATTAGTGGTAATATAAATGGGTGAGTTTGTGATGTTGGATGTATGTATGTTAGAATTCTTTCACGAAAAAACTACAAAACGGATTTAAAAGAAATTTGATAAAGAGATAGTTTACTTTACATCACGGGAAATCTTTTCATACGGAAGAAATCGCGGGCGTAGGCTAGTCATTAGTTAATATTTTCTTACAATAAACTATTTGTGTACTCATTAAAATCCGTGTTGGAGTTTTAGCGTGATGGTGCGTGGAATAAACAAACTTTCGAATTTATAATGTTAGTATAAATTGAATACTAGTTAGCACCGACTTTGTTATAAAAAGCTCGTTTTAATAAAGTTCTTTCAAAACGTTAAATTTAACGCAAAAACAGAATTTACGATCAAATCGCATTCGTTGTAACTCAATGCTGTGGCTACCACGCGGCTTTATTGTGACCGAAGAGAGATTCAAAGTGAATCAATTTAGTGCATTTTAAATCAGGCAGTTAGATAATTGACTTGCTGATTCTTGATTTAACGGAAAATAGAAACGATGGCAGTTGTGAAAGGTCAATGTTTTACTTCCTTTAATGTTTCAATCTCTTTTAGCGGTAATTTTGCTATAAGCTTATATCATTATTAGCTTTTGCCTGCGACTACGTTTGTGTTTTAAAATACCCTAAATAAAAAATACTTATATTTATGTTAATTATTCACTCTTAACTAGCTTATAGCTTAGCTTATGTTAATTCGAACTGTAATAAAGAATATCTGTGTACTAAAGTTTCTTTCAATCTGATAGATAGCTCTAGAATCTAGCGTGATTGAGTATCAAACACCTAAACTTTCGCATTCATTACACTTATAGAATAGATAGCTGACCCGCGCAACTTCGCTTGCGTCACCGAAGAGAGAATGGGTCATAATTTTCCCCGTTTTTGTAACATTTTTCGTCGCTTCTTTGCTCCTTATGGCCGTAGCGTGATGTTATATAGCCTATAGCCTTCCTCGATAAATGGACTATCTAACACTGAAAGAATCTTTCAAATCGGACCAGTAGTTCCGGAGATTAGCGCGTTCAAACAAACAAACAAACAAACAAACAAACAAACTCTTCAGCTTTATAATATTAGTATAGATTTGGTATAATTTGTTTGGGTCTTATTTTTCAAAACAATGCATTTTCTACGAGACATGCTTCAGTTTTTTTCAACGAGGTATTTCTGTAATGTGGTTAAGAGGGTTTTGCTTTTAGCCGATTGGGGTGTGACAGATTGTGATGTATTGCTATGCTGTTTGTTAAGGAATAAGGGTTTTGTTGCAATTGTTACTTCATTCATTCATCGTATGGTTAGTGATCAACCTAATTTCAAAGTTGTTCAAGCCAACCGGAGGTTTTAAACATGGGTTAACGTTTCCTATCTATTTACTTCCAATGGGACTTTAGTGCCGTCCGAACTCAGTGGCCGCATTTCGTATTTGAGCTTAGCTGAGAGACTCAGCTCAAATACAACCACCCATTTAAGAAAACCTTAACCTACAAATCGTTTACCAATTATGTGGTGAGTGCGAAATTCACACTACACAAAACTATTCTACTTACTGACATTTTATGACATTGAACTTTGAAAATTTGCAAGCTATTATGTATCTCAGTTGACAACTAGAGTACATCAAATTGATAGGCACTAAGACTGCATAGTACATTGCAATCAAACCAGAAATGTACTGACATTACAGCTTAGACGTAACAAAAAACTTACCATCATTTAGAAAAGACACAATGTACAAAATTGTTGCTATCAAACGATTGTCAACTGAGGTACACAATAGCCTCCTGAAGACTTTACACCTCTAATCACGAGATCTCCAGTACAGTACCTATAATATAAGTTACGGTATAATTAATAATTAGCAGCATAAGTA